>NW_022195993.1:125000-422467 GCF_008641045.1 Pistacia vera | reverse complement strand
GCATGAAAAAAGGATGAACCATGAGGAATTCTCCACTCTATGAATTCATAGCGCTCTTGGGATGGGCATGTGTCTTGCAGTAGGTCAAAGTGAAAGAATAAATAAGCACGAGGAGATGCTAGGCTGATCAAAAGAAGAAGGATTAGCGAGAAGTATATCTAACTTTATTCTCCAATTGCAATTGACTGATTATAGATTTTCTATATTCTTTTTCTATTTTCCTAGCGAACTAGCAGCTCCCCCGCCCTACACAGGATTGGATACTGAACCTGATCAGATAGACCGATCGGTGCGTAAGATGATAGTGACGCACTAGGTTTGATCTCGCTACCTACTATGTATACTGTTATAGCTGTTCTTCTACCCCTATCTACTGAGGATATTGGAGCACTAACCCGCAACTTTCATCTACGCTAACAGCTCTCTTCTCTTAATCCGCCTTCGATTATTCATTAGCGCTCCGCCGGGTCCTCCTGCTACTCAAACAGCTTTCTTTAGGAAATGCCGACATCTACTACTAATGGATTGACATTCCAGAACAGGAAGTCATTTGAATGCCCGAAGTCTGCATCTTCTATTACATCGCCGAAAGAGTGAAAAGTCCCTTCTTGCCTGATGAGTTCTTCTTTCTTTTCTTGCTCCTCACAGTCAAGATCCCGCAAATTCTGACTGACTTGAAATTAATAGTCGTTTTATCTGATGATATGAGATGACGAGCGTCAGACAGAGAAAGAGAAAAAAAGTCTAGTCAAGAAGCTTAACGGTGAAGCTTTACATCAAAAAGTAACGAAAAAAGACGGGTTTGAGCAACTTTTTCATACAGTTTTGCCCTCTGATATAGAATCGATTTTCTTTTCTGATCGCTAGCCTGCCGGGCCGCCCCCGCGATCAAACTATCAATCTCATAAGAGAAGAAATCTCTATGCCCCCTTTTTCTTGGTTTTCTCCCATGCTTTTGTTGGTCAACAATCAAACCAACCACTAATTCTTCCTTCACTACTAATACAGGAAGAAGTCTTGTCTTCTTCTGTTCGGAATCCATTTTTTTTTATCAAAAGAAAGACTCAAAAATAATATAAATAATAATATATAGAATATAGAAAGAATTGCTTAAATAACTCAGCGATCTAAAATCATAGTCACGATCTACTAAAAGTCAAGTTGAGCACCCGGACCAGAGGTGGCCGAGAATCTTATGTCAAAAGGACTAACGACGATGAAAGAGGAGAAGGAGGAGTAGGAGGAGTCAGACGGAATCAAATGATTACGAGATAGACAATGAGACCAGGGAGAGCAAGAGCACTTAGACAATTCACTTTGAGTACAGGAAAGTCTGCTGGTAGGAATTCCTCAGGGCGTATTACGGTTTTTCACCGAGGGGGTGGCTCGAAGCGATTGCTGCGAAGAATTGATCTGAAACGAAGCACTTCCTCTATGGGCATTGTAGAGAGTATAGAATATGACCCTAATCGTTCTTCTCAGATCGCTCCAGTACGATGGATCAAGGGGGGCTGCCAGAAAAAAATGAACACGATCGAGGAGTTAGCTCCGCCGCGCAAGATCCTCGAACCTACCACGAACACCATCAGCGGCCTCTTTTCGTTCTCTTTCCTGCCCGGGAAGGTGGATCAAAGAAAGGTAGCTTGCTTCTCTCCTGGACTGATGGCCGCTTATGTAGTGGTCGGCCTTCCTACCGGAATGCCTCCTTTGTCTTCGTATAAGAGCGCCTTTGCTAGTAAGGGCGCAGGAAGCACAAAAACTTTAGTGAAGGACGTCTTCTTCTCTGCCTTCTCCTCTCCAAAGGCCAAGAGAGAGACTGCATCCCTTGCCTTCGCTAGCTCTTTTGGTTTCCCAAGGATAGCGGTAGCTGGGGTTCCTACCGCTTTCTTCGCTCCGCGAATGAGACAGAAAGTGAGAGGAAAAAGCACGTTCTCTCTTTGCGAGGTCCGAAAGTGGAGAACGCATAGCATTCTCTGGGCACATAGGATCAAAGGTAAAGCAGGGCTTTCTTGGCAGAGTTTTAGGCGGCAAGATACTTTAGGGCTTGTTGGAGCTGCTGGGCATAACAAATCGAAGCCGAAGACGGATCAAGGTAGCTTGCCTGCCAAGCCGATAGGCGAAAGGGCGAAGCAACTCAAAGCTCTCCGGGGTTTGAGGGCGAAGGATGGAGCGTGCAAAGTCGATCGTGCACCTGTCGTGTGACCCGTTGGTCCTAAGCAATGTCTTGCGCGAAGCGACCCACCTAGAAAGAGCTCTCCTTTATCTGGGGGCACTAATAAAATGAAACTTCGATCAGATGCGGGTATCAAATCCCGCCGCTGAGATGTCCAGCGGATTCCTGGGCTTTGATGAAAGGCCGGCCACCTTTTTTTACGGAGAGCAAAAGGCCCGGGGCATAGCAGGATGAACCAATGTGAATGAGTGTAAGCTTCGTTGCCCGAACACGATTGGTGCTGACCACACTAGGTGCTACCGCGGTAGCAAGAGAGGCCAGGCAATGACAATTGAGAGGTTGTCACTGAACATTTCTAGTCACACGGGAAGAGAGGTCCAATGGCAAGGCCATACGCCCGTTTGGCTCCTCGCGGAGTATAGCTCACATCCAAATATCATATCTGATTGGGGAACGGGGCAACACCCATGAAGCTCCGGCGGAAAGGGAAGGCCTGCCAGGCCGTATGCCCATGGGTGCAGGATTCTTCGAAAAAGCGCGGGCTGACTCGGAGACCTGGGACCTTGGCTTAGCAACGAATGAATATTTCTCCTCGAGCTTTCTCTGCCAGCGGCTTATGTAGTGATCGGCCAGCTCGCTAAGCTTCGCTTCGGAGGAACCTAGCTTCTTCAGCGAAGCTGGAGGAACGGAGTTGGCTTCTCNTTTGGGACCAATCCCAAATGGGCCCAGGCCTAGGCCCGCAAGGGACCGGTCCCTTGCCCAGCTGTTTATCTTTATAGAGATGCTGCTGGCCCGTTTGAAAATTAATTCAAATCAAACAACATTTTTTTGTCTAAAAATGAAAAGATAGGGGACTTATTTTTAGATTATTCAACTCAAAACATTTTTTCTATCCAACTATATTCAACTCAAAATATTTTTGTTCCTTGTATATTTTTTTCTCTCTCCATCGCATTTTTCTCTCATTCCAATCTGAAAATTAATCCACCTAAGACCACTGTCACCAGCCAACGTGGTCGAAACAACGCATAATTGGCTAGATCTGGTCGTCGTGCACTAGTCAAGTTGTTTCTGGCCAGATGTATCAGGCTATCTAGTCGTCATTGACGACTAGGTCTCTAGCCGTAGATCAGTCGTCTTATGGATCTGGCTGGAACCAGCCATATTGACACACGACCGACCATATCTAGCCTATCGTATGTTGTAGATTTTTGTAAGTGTATGAAATCGTGCAAGTAATAAAGTGTAAAATTACGGATATCGAACCCAAGGGAATTACTATTATCAATTGTCAATTAAACTATTCTATTACTATTTGATCAATCCAAACTGTATCAAGGAAAATCTAAACTAAATTAACAATTGAATTTAAAAAGAGAACTGAACATAGAACAATTAAAATAAATCTTTGGGTTAAAACAAGGTGACTAGACCTAGGGCATAGACTTCACACCAACTCTTACTCATATGTATCGATCACTTATGCTAATTTTATTAAGCTCTTCCTACAAGTCAAACTCCCTAAATTTCCAATAAATTTCTCTCGAACAATTATCAAATTAACTTCTAATTACCAACTCGAATTATCTCTAATCAGATTTAAGCAATTGAAGATCATTATACTCTATGGAGTTTACTAGAACCTCATAAGTCGCGGTAACCTATCTATAGCGTTTGCTCAACTATGGTTTTACTACTGTAGACCAACTAAGTATCATCTCTCGATCTCAACCTAGTCCATTAGTTCATTTAATTCTTGGGCCCTTAAGAATCAAAAGCATTAGGTATACTAGTAAAACTTATGAAGAACTCTTAATAAAAATTAACGAGCATAAATCAACACATAATCAAGAGATTGGGCTACATCTTAGCCCTAGAGAATAAATTTAGTTCATAATAAACATGAAAGAAACAATCATCTTTATTAAAACAATCATCATGAGTTTATAAAAAATGAACAAGAAAAACTTCTCTATATTATAAATCAAAGCTCTAGAACTTCTGTTACTTTTCTTCTCTATAGGTTTTCCTCCTCTTATTCTCCCCCAAAAAAATCCCTAAAATAATGCTAAAAGACTCCTATTTATGTCCCACAAGGGTTAGGGTTTTATTTTTCTTAATTCTATTTGGTTTTGGACTCTTAACCCTATTTTCCTACCTAAAAACAGATGACAATTTCTTAATTTCTGTGACCGTGCCCCGACATTATGTTGTCGCATGGTAGCTACTGGAAAAAGTGTGCCGCAGCATAGTAGCTACTGGCCAGAGTGTGCTGCGGCACAGTAATCTCTTCCTCTTCACGCATCATTCCACTGTTCTTTAGAGATGGTGATTTTTGAACTCGATAACGATGAAATTTGGAGAAGTGGTAAACATATAAAATGTAGCCCTTTGAATCAGCTTTCCAACAGTCAAATAATCGTCTTAATCCAAGTTCTACAGCTCAAGATATTCTCAAAAGACAAAGGCATGCTCAAGCTAGAACGTAATCTAGAATCTTCTCTTTACTTCAACTTCCATAACTTCTTCAATTCAACTCCGATTCTTGATCTATTTGTTTCCACTCATCACTCATTCTATTGCTGACATGATTCTTCATCCGAGCATAATATTTAAGCACTAGTAGCCTGAAAAACATTCAAAAACACTTGTGATCCCATAAAAGACAATTATAAAAATATTAAGCAACTTTACCAAATTAAGCCTAATTTCCCACAATTAATCACCTAAACCACTAACTAAATGTGTATTTTCAAGCTCTTATCATCGTATGCTGTTTTGACAACTGTCGACTACTGTCCAACAGTGGTGGTTGGTGGTCGGCTGTCCTCTTGGGTGGCTAAGGTGCTTTTGTTAATTTTTAAATTTTTATTGCATGGGTGTTTAGTTAAATTAACAAATGTAGGGGGTTGAAAAATAGTAATAAATATTTTCAAAAAAAGTACCAAGCAATTATTCTGTCTTAAAAACTTTTTTTTTTTTAAATGTACCAAACAACTATTCTAGTATTTTATCAATCTTAGATATAATTTTTATTTATTTCACCAAACACATTTTTCAAAATCTGATCCTATTCGATTTAATTCAACTCAACTCAACTTAAAACACTTTTTCATAATAACATTGTTCAAATAATTTACCGAACAACCCGCAATCTTTTTATTTTTTTCTTCTTGTGTTTATCTTTTCGGACTATGGGAGAACAACCAATTATTCCGGTTCAACAATGATGAAAAGTATTATTAAAAAAAAAAAAAGTACGCGTTTTGAAGGTAATATTTATAGAACAAGAAAAAGACCCTTTTCTCTTATCTTTTTCAGATTCCTTTCTTAGTTTTTAAGAACAACAATGCTACAGACATCGATGTTTTTATACCAAAATTTTGTACCGGCTTACGTGTCTGTTGACTCAGACCATTTAACGCGTTTTACGTTAATAATTTTTTTTTAATAAACGGTCGTTCATAACATATGGACGGGAGTCCATTTACCACGGACGGGCGTCCTCATTTAAAGGACGTCCTTCCATTGGTAAATATAATAAAAAATATTTAAAAAATTAGGGACAGCCGTCCCTTAAGTATGGACGACCGTCCATGAGGAATAGACGCCCGTCCATACTATTCTTTTTTTCTTTTTTTTTCTTCGAAAAACTAGTAGGGAAGTATGAAGATTGCGTGGAAACTTTTCCAACCAAGGATCCTGCTATAGCATTCTCCAGTCAAGTCTTGAACAAGAGAAGATTCAAAGACTTCAATGGAGAAAACAGCTCCAGAAATGGCTCCAACTGCAGCCCCTCGAACAAATCCACTCTCTGTTTCTTGCCCTATTAAAGCTCCAGTCATGGCTCCCAACAAAGTGCCCACTATATAACACAAAATGTCAAATTCAAATCAAACAAATAAGATCACCCACAATTCTGGAGACAGAACGTTCCAAAGAAAACTTCCTTTATATGCAAAAATCATTAGCATAATTAGAAAAATGACATGCTAGTACATCATTGTCTCCATATAAATCTATAATAACCTTTTTCGCTTCGTGAAGAGCTTGAGCATAGTTTACGAAGCGAAAGGGAATGAGGGAATGAAGGCCGAAGGGAAGAGGTCTGTAAGCCGACACTGAGGTAGAGACATACGCAGGTGCAGGTAGATGTTTCCATACCCTTTTCAACAATCCAAGGAAAGTGATGCTGATGTATCTGTAGCTGCTGAGGTATTGGAATTTTTCCATCCATCCTTAACCCCCCTGTAATAGAAGGAATTCTTGGCCTTCTTTTCGGTGCGGCATCTTCGATGAGGTTTTTGTAGGTTGAGTAGAAGCTATTCGATCATGAAAGAGGGAGGGGCTTGCTAAGTGAAGTCAACAAAAAAAATAAGAAAATAAGAACCTTTCCTTTGAAAGATCCAAACGAGCTATTGATTACTCTACTATGTCCTTGGTTACAAAAGTGCAGAAATCTTTGACTCTTTCAAAGAAATTCCCAAACAAAGACAAAGATGACATATAGAAACGTGATGGGTATGCAGAAATCTTTTGGATGGGCGTCCATTGTTTTTTTTTTTTTTTAAACAACACAACTTTGGACGGTCGTCCATAATACTATGAACGACTGTCCGGGATGTATGGACGGCCGTCCATTTATGTCAGTATTCAATCGTCCAACGTAGTTGCCTCCACTTGTTTCGGTGCAATTTTTCGGTGTAACTTTTCGGTGGATATAGCATTTTTGTTTTAAGAAATATTCATTGACTGCATAAACCCAAAACTGTGATAGACCCCTACTCATCTGTATATAAAACAATTATTTTTTTTTCAGGTAATTATCAAAATATGACCAATGAAGACACTGTCATCTTCCCCATCTCCAAAGTAATCCTACAAGTTAATTTGTTATTGAGGTTCTGTATCTATGATCAAGATTGGAAGAGAGGCCAGATTGAAAAGTCTGAATGTGAAGTTATAAATTGCTTTTGAACTCGTCCATATATACAAACTTATACTTCTAGGATTACTTTAAGCTAGCATCGTTCAAGGAATGTTATATTAAATGTGTTTGGTTAGATTGGTATAATTAATATATTTGGTTGAGAGGAATAAAATATTATCAAGAGAGACTTTTACAGAATGCCCTTCCTTTTCAATAATAAAATTAATATTAATATTATTATTATCTAGAGTATTACTTTTAATACCCTATATTTGAGAATTTAGTTAAAACATCACAGCTACAACAAAATTTTAAAATTTAACAAAATATCCCCAACCATCAAAGACGTCTGTCGGCCATCGACCACCACCGTTAACCACTATCGATAATTATCGGAACAACGCATGATCGATCAGATCTGGTCGGCCATTTGCTGATCTGACTGTTTATTTCTGGCCAGCCATGGATCTGGCTAGAAATAAACAGTCATGGATCTAGTCGTCATTTCTAGCCAGATCCATGGATCTAGCTATTTTTGGCCATGAATCTGGCGGAAAACGACCAGATCAGTGCACGATTGCCAATGGCGGCCAATAGTGGTGGTCAGTGGCCGATAGTTGTCTTCAGTGGCTGACTTATTTTAAGTGGTATTCATGTAAATAATTATGGGCATTTTTGTAAAAAAAAAAAAAATTAATTTATGAGGTTACAGAAGTTGTTTTGCACATTTGGACTAATTGTTATTTGGTAAACATATGACGACATCCGTGTCCAAAATGTTTATTAATTAAGAACAAAATCTAGATTACCTCGATAATAAAAAAATAACACCCTTTCAGATGGTAATCGGATTACCTAGGGGTGAGCGGTTCTGGGTACCCTCCATTTTCTGGGAGAACCGGAACCGGAACTGTACAGTGCAAGTTCTTCAATTCAAGGAACTGGAACCTAAAATGCAGGTTCCGGTTCCTTTCCAGGGTACCCTGTAAAAAATCAATTACCCCCCTATTATTAGTTTAAAAAATGACAAAAATACTTTAAAAGTTTACAAATACACCCCTAACAAATATACTATTTGGGTTTAGGGTTTAATTATAATTTAATATTATAATTAATTAAATTGTTAATCATTTAATTAAGTATTGTAATATTGTTTATAATAGAATGTTGTAATTAATTAAGTAATCATACCATAAATTTATAATGTAATTTATAATTAATAAAATTCTAATCATTTAATTAAGTATTGTGTAAATTAGTAAATTACTAATATTTATAATATAATGTCATAATCAATTAAGTAATAATTTAATTATGTAATGTTATATTGATTATATGATCATACTATAATAGTATAATGTAATGTTATAATGAATTAAGTAATCATAGTATAAATCTATAATTTAATATTATAATTAATTAAATTTCAAATAATTTAATTAATATACTAATGTTTATAATGGAATGTTNACGTTCTTGTGTAACTTTTCTTATACAAACTTTATTTGATATTAATGAAAATCAAACACAAACCTAACCATATCTCTAAGCAATTAAATAACCACACAACTCTTCCATAATTAATTGGCAAGCTGTCGGCTGTCCTGCCATTAGCTTCCATTCCCATTATCATTATTTTAATTAAAAGAAAAAAAAAAAAAAAAGTTTAAGACTCCTATAGAAGATTTTTCATCATTGCCTAAGAGAAGAAAAAACTTGAGATGACACATGTACACCATGTCATTCGAAACTACATTCAGTGATAATATAATCACATATACGATATAATAACAAAATTTTTTTTAAAATTAATAAAAAAGTTTACTATTAAATTTTAAGTGTTAAAATAAATGATAAGAGATCAATTCGGTAAAATTTAATAATTTACAACAACATATATTTTAATAGTTAACCAACAGTTCATTAACGATACAAAAATTTCTCTTATTATAATATACACCGTGGGATTAATGTCATTAACTCGGTATTATATCATATATGTATTTATTTATTTTATTCACTTTTATACTATTATTCATAATTTAATATAGAAAAGTGTACACAAATTAAATCAGTTTCACCTAAAATTTTCTAGTCACGTCCACGATATATTGTTGGGCTTCTTTAGAGCCACAAGTATCCAACTTTCCAACAATGTTGAATTGGTTGAGTCATCAGTGGCTTACTATATACCCTTATGGTCATGACTCGGCTCAAATAGCTCCATGCACTGAAAACAGTTTTAACTACAACCAATCATCTATCTTTGCGTTGACTCGAATAAATTACGATTATAATTTAATGATTAATTCTATGATCGTGATTCTAAAAAGTCTTAAAGTAAAACAAATATATCCTCTGATTGAATATAATTACAGCTTATTGATTGATATTACAAATTCATGTATTGAATTTTATAGTAGTCTCAAGCTATCATCCATTAAGAAATAATAATAATAAAAAAAGTAGTCTAAGTAGACTGCCACTTAAATTTTGACAAACCAAAAAGGAATTTTGACATATATGAAAGTGGCTTAACACGTCAACAAGCACTTCTCCAAGCAAATTAAGTGCTTAATTGACTGATGCGTGGCCACTAATAAAGATTAAGACTCCCCACAATTTGGGCATAAAATTCCAAACAATCAATAACTTGGGAAAATTAGATGCTTAGAACAAAATAATTATTCCCATAGAATCGTTTATTTTTTTATTTTTTTTGACCAGAGATGTTTGGGCCAAGCTTGCGTACATCTTAACTAATCTCTCGGACTTTGAAGTTAACGACTGGATAAACCCTCCAGTGGCCACCTCTTTAAACCCTTGGAGCTCTGAAGTTAACGATCGAGTGAACCCTCCAATGGCCATCTCTCTTAGCAATCGAACTCAAGACCTTTTGAGTAATACACTCAAGAGTCATTATCACCCCATTTAACCACTCAGGGGTGGTTTAGAATCTTTTCTTTGGTTTTACGTTTTGTGGGTTCTATTCTAATTAATTTAATGGTTTTGTTTTTCCCTGCCAAAGTAGCTTTGCTAATATGATTAATTATGTGTTAATTAATACTTTAATCACAATTATTAATATGTTTCTGTATCATGCACTCAAAGGCTAAAAGATCAACTTTGATAAAACATTTCTTTTCTTTCTCAAGTTCCACATGTAAATAGTCTATATGCTTGTCCTATTTAATTATAAAATTTTATGTAATTGTCTCTCGAGGTCATGCATTATTGAACCAACGATAAAAGAAGAATTCGAGATGAACCGTATACTTACATGTTTTGTATCCGATGCGTGCAAAGTGTAAACAGTAAAACTATACCCTAATTATACACTTGTATGTATTATTATGAGTTTATCATAAGACCTTAATTTAAATAAGAATAATACTACATATACAACTTTGTGTGTTTGATATATTATCTCCTTTATTTTTTAAATTTATCTCCAAATATGATTTATCTAATTATATTAAAACACATTAGTTTATACAATATTAAGAGTTTGTATATGTAGTATTCTTTTTATTGAGAGGGTTATCCTCGTGACCCACAAAAGAAAATAATTATTTCAATAAAACTAAGTGAAATTTACCTATTATTATCATCACATTTAATATGTACTTTGACCTCAAGTTAGGAGAAGTTTAACATTAAATGGCGACATTTGATTGATAGATCATTTTATCAAACACCATGTATTATTAATATTTTAAAAATCTTATGAGAATTTGACCCGTGTCAATTTGTCACAAGACTCACAACAAAATCCTTTTAATGCCCTATAATTGCTCTCATGCCAAACACCACTAAGATATGTAGTCCCTGATGACAACATTTCTATCATCAATAGCAAATTCCTTTTTTTTTTTTTTCAAAATAATTGGGGTGTTCGGACCATTTTGCACGTATCTCAATTAATCTTTTAAAATCCTAAAATTAACAACCAAATAAACATTCTAGTGACCACTCCTTTTAGTAATTAAGAAAAATCAAACTTAATACCTTTTAGGTAATATACTTAAAAATCTCTCTCTCCTATCTAATCACCCAAGAGTGGTTAACTTAGCCGATTAATAGATGCCTATGTTCAATGTGTCTTCGATATTGCAACCTAGATATAGTTGAAGTTGACATGCTAAATTAATTGAGCCACTTAAATGTTCCCTACACCTAATTTAATTTTAATGGATTATCACATCACATAATATGTGTCATATCATCATAAAGCATTTTGATTTTGATTTCTATCGTCATCGTAATATTATTTCAGGGTTTTATTATAGTAAAGAGGTCACGTTAACCCTCTTCATAATTAATAGTGATTTTTTGATTTATCTATGTTGCCTGTCCAAGTATCATAACCCCTTTTCTTTTAATTCTTTTGTTATGTAACCAAATGGAAATTCCAATTATGTTTTCAGAATTTACACTATGATTACATTAAGAATCTCTATAAGTATCAAAATTTGTACATCTCAACTAATTTTTCGGGGTCATAAATCATGAAATTAACGATCAAGTAACATCAAATAACTTCTATCACCCCATCCAACCACCCAGAGATAATTAATTGAGACTTATGTTCATAACATATATATAATATTCCTATAAAAAGTCACTAAGATAATTGAAATTTCAATCCCCAAAACCAGGTAAATGAGTGAAGAATCAATAGCCATAAACAATATAATAGTACAAACTACAGTAGCATAAGGAAAAGTTCGGTGTCTATATATACAAACAGACTTGATTTGGTGCCATGAAATACGTTCTAAATCACCCGCAAACACTTCTCCTTTCAGAAAATCATGGAAGAAGAGCAAGAGCTCATTGCTCAGCAAGCGGGATTCAGCATAAGCTCAGTAGAAAAAGGCTCGTCAACCGCAACCAAACTAGAGTTGACAGTTGATGAAGTTATAGAAGGATACATTGGATCCTTCGGCTTGTCTCAGATTTTGCATGTGTTCTTGGTTTCGTTGGCCTGGACTTTTGATTCACAAAACACTTTGGCGACGATCTTCAGTGACGCTCAGCCATCTTCCTGGAGATGCAAAGCCGGTTCTGTGTGTGAAGGAGATCAGAGCTCCGCCGCTTCTGTTTGTGCGTTGGCGCCGGGGACTTGGGAATGGATAGGTGGGAAGACGAGTTCCACCATTGCTGAGTGGAGTCTCATTTGTGACCGCAAGTTTCTTCCTGCCATTCCTGCTTCACTTTTCTTTCTTGGTTCTCTTCTGGGTATGTTTATAAAATGAAATGCTTCTCTTAATTTATTTCGCATAAATTTTCTATGTTTTTATTGAAGGCGTTACATCCCCTCGTTTTGTCGAGAGTTAAAGACATTATTTTTAAAAATGAAATGAATTCTGATGAAATTTATGTAACTCAATTAAGTAGAAATTGTCAATTTCTGTGTCAGGATCTGCTTTTTTTGGCCGCTTGGCAGACAAACGCCTGGGAAGAAAGAGAACAGTTCTTCTCTCGTGTCTTTTAACTTCTGCTACTTCATTTCTTACTTCCCTCTCACCAAACATTTGGATTTACGCTTTGCTTCGCTTTTCAAACGGCTTTGCTCGTGCTGGAATCGGAATCTGCTGCCTGGTTCTCTCCACAGAAGCCGTTGGCCGCAAATGGCGCGGCCAAGTTGGACAGTACGGCTTCTTCTTCTTCACGGCAGGCTTTCTTTCGCTTCCTATGATAGGTTATTCGACCAGAACTTGTTGGAGAACTCTGTACAAGATTCTATCTCTTTTCCCTCTCGTTTACTCTATCGTTTTTCTCCCTTTTGTATCCGAATCGCCTCGTTGGCTGCTTGTCATGGGACGGAGTAAAGAAGCTCTTGATGTGTTGAAAAACTTCGCCAGGCTTAACGGGAAGAAGCTGCCAACGAATTTGAGCCTCGCAAATCCTTCTTCTTCAGGAAACAAAACGGGATGCGAAGGTGAGTCTATTTATCAAATCGTGTGTCATCATGTTTAACATTGACATATAAATAAAGTGATGATACGTTGAATAATATGAAAATACTTATATACAGTACCTATATACATGGACGTATAAATAAAGTGATAATACATTAAATAATTAACGATACCTTTTCTTGAAGAATCTGCAGAAAGATCAGCAGCTGATGCAAACGAGAGCCTGTGGACGACAAAGTGGGCGGCTCAGAGAATGATTCTGGTTATGTTTACAGGTTTTGGAGTTGGGTTTGTTTATTACGGGATTCAACTCAATGTTGAAAACCTCAACTTTGATCTCTACTTCTCAGTCGCCTTCAATGCATTAATGGAGATTCCTGCAGTCATCATCGGAACCGTTCTCCTGAGCTTCACAAACAGGCGTTTTCTCTTCTCTCAATCCGCCTTTCTAGCCGGAGTTTCATGCATTCTCTGCATATTTTTCTCCAACAATGGAGCCCAAAACCAAACAAAAGCCGCTAAATCTGGCGGAAGTTGGCCTCAACTCACCATTGAAGCAATCGGATTCATGGCAGCTTCAACCGCCTTTGATGTTCTATACATTTACTGCGTCGAACTCTTCCCCACCAATGTGAGAAACTTTGCAGTCTCCTTTCTGCGCCAAGCTTTGATGTTGGGGGCTTCAGTTTCGCCATCGCTGGTTGTTCTTGGCCGCCTGAGCCCCTCTCTTTCGTTTCTCATTTTTGGGGGCTTCGCGATATTCAGTGGAGTCCTGAGCTTATGGCTGCCGGAAACGAAGGATGCTCCGCTCTGTGAGACGCTGAATATGCAGCAAGAAGAAGAGGAGATACGGAGAAGAAATTTATCAGGTGAAAATCATGTGTTTGAACTTGGAAATTGTGATAGTGATGATAATCTAGAAAAGTTGTGATGATCTTGATTAATTATAATTACTCTCTGGAGCGCGATGCTCATAAACTGTTGTATTACTTAGAATATAGATTCCCTTAAATATTATTGAAAATATTTAGAAAAATATGTTTGGTTGGTTAGAATAAATTGGTGAACATGTTATATTAATATGTTTGATTGAAAGAATTAAATTGATGGGTATAACATATAAATTACTAAATTACCCTCTTTTTTAAATATTAATATAATATTATTTTTTAAATAATTTCTTTTAACCCTTTATATTTCAAATTTAGCTAAAACACCCCAAAAATAAAAAAGTTTAAAACTTAATAAAAATACTCCCACTCACCCCAAGCCACTATTGGCGGCCTGCCACCACCACTAGCAATGGCGACAGTGGAGACCTGGTCGTGAAAGGGCAAATATTTGGCTGTGAAACAACGGCCAAATATCTAACCTTTCACGATTAGGTCTGGTTGTTTCTGGCCATGAATCACAAATCCATGGTCGGAAACAGCCTTATCGGTGCGAGCGGCCTTATTCATTCGGTCGTCGCCGACGGTTGGGGGTGGTAGCCAGATTTGACCACCACCCTTTGGTAATTTTTTAAATTCCAAGAGTATTTATATCTTAAAAACTTTGTATTTAAGGATAAAATAGTCAATTGATATTTTTGTAAATTGTTTTTAAAACAAGGCCATTATTGTCCTAAAATTTTATTAATAAGGGGTAAAAGTGTAACAAAAATAAGATTATCAAGTAATCTTAAAATACCTAAGAAAATAGAGGTAGTAAGATTACCTCTTATATTACCAACAATAACTATTATTGGTATCGGAAGATTATTGAAATTTTATATTAGTTGATAATCAAATGTGGTAATCAAGAAGTATAAAATAACATTACCTTAGTAATTCAACATTACCTTCAACCAAACATACCCTAAGAGTAATACTAGATGTACAAAAGAAAACTTACAAAAATTTATGTACAAAATGATGTGACAAGAAATGAATGAAAGAGTAACTATGATAGGTTTGACTTTTTGTATTCACTATTTTATTCATTTTCTGTCATATCACATTGTATAAAACTCTTTGTAAAATTTCTTTATACGTATAACATTATTGAAAAAATAAATAGTCAATGGAACTCTTTATGTCTTATGTGCTAAAATTTAACAGATGGGAAACTCATGGAAATAGCCATATTTGAGGGACTAATTTAAAATTTAAGAAAAAGTATTTTCCTGTTACCTAGTTTAATCATTCTTCCTATAAAATGACAAAATTACTTATTATTCCACAACTTCGGAAAATAAATTCTCAACACAACTACACTAGCTAGACATAGAGAAATGCTAGATGTACAAAGAGTCTTTATACAAAATCATGTGACAGTTACCATATTACTCGTTTGTAAAAAGAAAGAGAAGATTGATGTGAAACTGGTAGTGTGACAGCTACACTTTTTTGTTAATGAGCTCGTCAGCAGACAATTCAATCAAAGTAAGATGAACATCTTTCTTTTTTCAAATTTTTTTATGAATTTCATGAGTTACAGTATATAAGTAAATGATAATCTGATTCAGTTGACGTATTATTGATTATTTGTATAATGTTCATTGAATTAGACATATTAACTTTTGTAGATGTGGACTTTTGACACAAGTGATGGAGATCCTCGTCTATTACGCTTTCGAAGTGTGGGCATAGTGCTCCTCCACTTTGCATCAGGTAATGATGCTACCCCTTTTGATTTTACGTGACTATAATATCAACATGATTGAAGTTTTCTTCTTATATCAGTCTATAACCCTGCGAGTCTTTATTCTTTTATGATATGGTCTTGTAAGATTTCAGTTTCACGACATTCTTACAACTTTGTGCCTTATTCTTTTGTCCCCTGTTATAATGTTATTTATTTGAAGGTTTGATAAATTTTAGGGATTTTTTTTATGGCTTAGAAGCAAGAAAGATTATATTAATTAGAATAAGATACAATACTTTTTTTAAGGAATTGGAGTCCAAGATAGTATCTGTTTTGGTTCTAAATTCTGCTTATGACTGGTATTATGCCAATGGGAGACATATTTTATCAGCTGGTCAGGAAATCTACGTATTGTAATTTGTGAATAATGTGTCATTAGTTCATTCCAGTTGTATTTTTAGTTTTATCATGCCCATCTGTTTTTGACTAATGACATTGTTGACGCTTAAGGTTCTGTCCTTATTATCTAAATAGCCAAGTACAGTTAATTTTCTATGTAATTATTGTTAATCAACTACTTGGTGTCTTAATTTCCTAATTTTCTGGAAGAAGAGATAAAACTGAAGCCCGTTATTGCATTTGATTGTGGTAAGATCTTTCTCTTACTGCTCTTAAAAAAATATACTGTTCAATAAGAATTGTTGTCCAGAAGTTCTTGTACTCCATTCTATTTAGTCATGATATCTCATTATTGTTATTTCTGTTGTTGTTGTTGTTAAACAATCCAAAGAAAATAATAAAAAGAGGAGGCTAGGGTTTCATTGATATTGCACAATTCAATTGAATACAAAAAGTATGATTTAACCTAAATACAAAGATATATATATAGGCTAAACAAAGGAAATAATGAAAAGACAAATCTACCCTTAATAAACAATAAAACAAAATAACTCATATTTCTTAACAGTTGTTATATTTTTATAAGAATCAAATGGGGAGTTAAGAGATTTATTACCAGGAAATAGGGGTATAAAATAAGCGAAGAAGCTCCACAGAATCCCTGTGTTATCTGGGATATGCAAAGTTTGAACCATTCCAATACATACGAATTTAGAGTCAGGATTTAAGTGAATGCATTATTCTAGTCAACCATTTGAATTCTTATTTTAATTTTTTAATATTTTATCGCTTCTATCCTAATGAAGAATAAAGAGACATAAGGACCTCCAACTCTTCTTTCCTCTGTACAAGCAGTTGCCCAAACGACTGTAATGAAAGCAATCTTTGATTAATAACTTTGTTTCTGTCTTTAAATTGATCTTATCTTGCTTCTTTGTCTTTGACTGAAAAAAAATCTGCCTTAGCTGAAATTAGGGAGCGAGATTGGTAAAATGTGGTTACATGCCATATGGATACTGCACAAGCATAAGTATGGAGGCCTCAAAACTTCGTTCTTGGTGAGCATATTTTGAGGCCATGCCCGGAAAATCCAGCACCTGTTATAGTTAGAGTTTTTTTTTCTCGTTCTTTGGTTAGGTAAAATTTCTAAAAGATTCTTGAAACCCAGTTGTTGCTAAGTGTCTGATGAATTAGGAGTCTGGCTTCTTTTCAGTTTCATATTTTTCCAGATATTCAATATGAGAAATAAATTGGACCATGACGTAATACTTGATTTATCAGTAGTTTTGAGATATAATCTGCTGGCAAAAAAAAGTCCCTGGAATCTGAAAAATTTGGAAAATCATTCTGACTGCATCATTTCTTTATCTTTTACATGGATTGGGGTTGATGATCTTTTTGTTAATCTGGTAATAGGCATGTGCTATTAGTGCATGTGGCAATTTTGCTGTTCTGGGGACAACAGGTGGTTGGATTGAGCGATTTAATCTTCAATCAGTAATAAGCCGAGGCTGCTACCTGGACATGTCAGAAAGAAAAAGCTGTGTCCATAATGGGGAAGCGTTTGGAATCGCTTGTGATTCAACAAATACTCTATTGATCAGTGCCCGGTATCATGGAGATATAAAGGTCTGTATTTTTTCTCTCAAAATTATGCTCTGCTTCCCTTAGCATGTATGATTCACTTGTATGTGTCTGTAAGGGTGTGCACGTATTAACCTTATACTATGTCAAAAATTAAATTTTGATGCATCTTATTTTGGATTTTGTCTTACTGATAAATGAACACTTTGAAAGAAATGGATTACGTTACTTTGCCCAAAAGTTCTGCAGTACAAAAACACTTTATGATTGCCTTAATCATGATACTATCCCTTCCACATAGTGTTATATATAGTGACAAAAACAATTTATGGATTTCTGGGGTGTAGCCACCTGTTCCTGATCTGCCTCGATTTTCTGTATTTTGTGAAAATGAATATAGCTGCTATTGAGGTCCATATATGCGTTTGTTTTTTGGTTAAATATTTCCAGCAAGAAGCTCTCTTGTTCAAAAGAACAAAGTTTTTGTGGAAAGTTCATTTCTCTAAGGTTTTGCTCTGCAGGTTTGGGATTTTAAAAGATGTGAAATAAAATCCAGATGGGAAATTGGCTGTTCTTTGGTTAAGATTTTTTCCATCGAATTAATGGTAATATTTCTAAATCAGTTATTTAATTTGATGATCTCTCTCTCTCTCTCTCTCACACACATGCATGTGTGCAGCATACACCTGTTTTCTCACCTGTAACCTATTAGGAGTATATTTGTTTGTTTGTTTTTTTTTTTTATCTTTCTTGAAAATGGTTTTTATAATAATATTTATTTGTATTTGTGTTTAGTTTTGTTTTGTGTTTGTGTTTTCTGAAAAAAAAAAAAAAAGAAGGTTTTTCTCATTGGGGTTGAAATTTGGTGAAATGGTTTACTATTTCATCATTTCTGGTTACGTGTTTTGTATATATCATATACATTTTATTTTGTATATATTCTAGTTTACATGAGCATGTGAGATATAGTTTATAGGGTAGGGTGTATTTCACAGTTGGTTTATTCTTAAAAACTTGGGGTTTCTTGTTAGGATTGTTGTTTATTGAAATTACAAGTGTAATGTACATGTTTTGTGTATTTTGTATCCTTTGTGAATTGTTTTGTGACTATTTAGAGGCTTGTGGGGTTAGTGAAAAATCGGAGTTAAATTATTTAGGCCGCAGGCCGCATTATACTATGTTTGTGTGTTTTTAATTAGCTAAAAGTAGTCATTTTTCTAATTGTGTTGAAAGGCAATACAATTATAATTTCAATAATGTTATGCTTACTCACGAGCTTACTAATCGCCTTATTACCTTTGTTAAAATTATATATGGTACCTGTACTATGCGTATGGTATCCGTACTATGCGTTATATTTACAATGGATGGTAAGATCGTGAGTAAGCATATCATTACTCTTATTTACTCTTATAATTTTGTTCTTTGCTTTATTATTATAGAGATTAAACCCAAATTGTTTAAAATTTGTATATGTTTTAGTTTGCATAGGAATGTGAGATATGTTTTATAAGGTGTATTTCATACTCAGGTGATTCTTTAAAAAAAAAATGGGTTTCTATTTAAGATTGTTGTTTGCTAAAACGGTAAATGTAGCCAAATAAGCTAGTGTGGTATTGCATCAATACTTGTTCCTTGATCTCTTAAATTTTCCTTTCTAAATTTCTAATTACATTACTTATTTGAAGCAATCATTTCAATATTCATTATCATGTCTTGTTAGGTTTTTGGGCAACAAAAGGAGGATTTTTTTTTTTTTTTTTTTTTGTGTCTTTTGCAACTTTTAAATTGATATATGTAATGCATGGCTATTATAATTTTTTTTTTATACGTATATAAACTCGTAGTTTCCATGCACAAGGCACGGCTACACATTGGGTTTGCCTATGAGCATCTTGTAGAAATTTGATGCATGGATATGAATTAGATGCTTGGGGACGCTGCACCTCCTGATATATTTGATGAAGATGGAAAAGAATTGACACTAAATATTAGCAAAAAAGGATCAATTTCTAGCAGGGAGCTCAAGGGAGAATCCTCCCTACACGCTGAACATGCAAGGCCAGGGTGCTTAGCGTGAAAGAAGCGTGTAGGGCTAATCCAATTAAATTCATGTCATAAAATTTGTTTTATGCATAAATATATAAAATTTAATTTAATTATTTTTTGTTGCATCAATTTTCATTTAATCCGAGTACCCGCCCAAATCCCATGGAACCAGAACCAGTCGGTTCTTGGGATTTGGAACCTGAACCAGAACTGACTAGTTTAGATTCCTAAATGTCTAGAACCGAAACTTGAAACATAGGTTCTGGGTACCCAGGAAAATTACAGTACCCCTTAGGTTGTAGAAATTGATTAATTAAGGTTATACCAAAGTCTACTTTGTAAAAACTTTTCAAAGGTCTTTTTTAATAATGAAAAGTATCATTTACTACCAGTCAAAGGCAGTTTAACTCTCACCTTAAGTAGCAGATAACATAATAACAGGGATGTTTGTGCAAATTTCTCAAACATTAAGATTTTTATATAATTTTTTAACACCTCCTGAGGTTGTATAAGATTATCCCTATATACAATTTTCTTTCATGCAAATGAAAATGAAATGGGTTCCATATAATTTAATCCTTATGGTTTTTTTTTTTTTTTTTTTTAATGAATAATTATAACATTAAAATATAGATATATATTATACTGAACATAAAATTTGAAATGTAATATTATGCATAAAGAGATCACTCATTTTTAAGAACAAATTCAATGATTTCTATATATGATAGTTCTTGATATCAAATAATAATAAAAAGAACTTAAATTTAATATTAATGTAATACTTTTAAAACTTGAAAATTTACTATCATAATATCGTAAAAAACAAATGAATAATATAATTTTTTTTTCCAAAACAAATGTATGTGTATCCGTCTAGTCATAATAAGACACGTTAATTTAATTTATTCATATGTTAATTTAATCGCAACGAAACATGTCAATGCATTGTGTAAGTATCTCTCATGTATAATGAGACTGAATAGGAGTGTGCATCCAATTGAGTAGGTATCTCTCTTAAATAAGTATACGTGTATTTGTCTAATCATGATGAGATATACTAAAGATATATATCAATCCAATGGCAATAAAGATGTGTCCATATAAATATCTCTCGGGATATAGTGTAATTGAATAGACGTTTATGCATGGTAAAAAATTGCTTCTTTGAAATGAGTTTTTTTAAACATTATTGATTAACAAAATGAGGAGATAATCATGATCCTTGGCATAAAAAGGCGGGAAAACACCCTCGTTGAGTATTGGCGCTTATAAAGTTACCGTTCCTTTCGAGTAGTGAAACGACGTCGTGTTCTTGACATTCTTGTTGCTAGGCAACAAACACACTCGCATAAGAAGAAAGCCCTGTCAATCTACTTGCTCAGTCACGCTTCCTACAGTAAATCTGAAACCCGAATTCATCTTCAAATCACATCAGCTCTCGCTGTAACACTCCTCTTTGGTAAGTTTGTACTTTTATGCAAGTCTCCATTTTGATTTCTGTGAATTGTATTGTTACATAGTTCCATTAATTGCAAATAGATTGTCATTTAATCCAACTTAAGTTCTTCTGTGGTAGCTGTGAATTATTTTTATTTCTGCGTGGTTGATTGTTGAGGAACACTGTTAAAATTACAAACATTTTTGCCTTAATTTTGTTGCGTTTAAATGAAGTGATTTTTTTTTAGATTATAATCATATTTGAAAAGTTCTTTTTTTAGCAAAAAAAAAAAAAAAAAAAAAAACTCTTGATGGGTCTTTCTGCTTTGTTTTGTTTTTTTATTAACGCACTTTTTGTAGAAATGCTTTTGCTTACTGCGAAAATCATTGTTCATATAATCCTATGAAATGGAAAGAAAAGCATCTTTCAGATCTACTGTTTGCATTACTAATTTACAAATTGAGGGGCAGTAGAATTGATTTTGTTTGAACCTTATGACAGAAGTAACATGGATGAAGTAAATTTCCACATAGACGACATCTGTATGTATGTTGATAATTTGATGGAAAGGAATTGGAAGGACTATAGGTATGAGCTCTATCAGTATTTTAAAGGGTTCAAGTCGACAGAAGAGGCACGCCAGTATCCGTATGGACATGTCACACAAGAAGATTGGAGTTGGTTATGCACGTTCTTTGAAAATAAGTACTCTGAGGTGAATAGTTATTTGTTTTTTTGTTTGTTTATTTTTCATTCGAATGTTAACTTTTCTATTTCTGATGTGCAGAGGCGGCCTAAGAAGGACCATGCTTCTCGAGTACAGCTCCCATATAAACATCGGGCATGGATAAAATCCTCTTTATGCCACAGTGATGATGACGACGATGATGAGGTATGGTATTTAAAAGTTGAATTTTAATTAGTAGTGCATATTTTCGTTATTATATAGAGAAAACTAACTGGAGAGAGTCATTCAGGAGGAGCTATTTCATGACACACATCTTCCAGCTGCATCAAATCCACCGACAGTGGAGTTGCATGCTGACACAGGGGAGTTGCGCAAAGAGATGGACGAGTTGCGTGCAATGGTTAATAATCAATGGGCAGGTGCAGATATGATCAATTCTATCCTGCAGGATCAGCAAGAACGATTGAGGCGGTTAGAGGAGCGGGTCTTCAATGAGAAAGACAATGTTGCTCTGGATCAAGAAGCAAAAGTTTGGAATCAGGAAGAACGATCGAGGCGGTTGGAGGAACAAATCTTCGCTAGACATGAAAACGAAAACAACTTATCTGATCCTGTTTTCTCTTCTAGCATGCCTGGCCTTAATTAGCCACAGATCCACTTCTAATTGTTCTTGATATATGGCATCAAGAGACTTGCATATTCCTCGTAACAGCCTATCTGACACAGTGTTTGAACTTTATACTTTCTTTTTCTTTTACTCGTTTTCTTATTTTTCCTATTTTATAGTTCAGTTTTCCCGCACCAACAGGGACCTGCAATGGTTTGCCTTTGCTGCGTGAAAGACCACCACTATTGATAGCCCACAACTCTCACTTTTGTTGGGATCTACTGTATCTCCATTTCTTGATTCCAGGTTTTCCTAGAACTCCATCTATTCTTCTCTCTCTTCTACAAAAAGAACCAAGTAAACCCAGATGCATTTACTGCAAATCTCACTAACAAAGAGTAATGTTATTTTTCGCTAGCATTTCTGGGTTTACTAGCAGGTTATCAAAAATATTTAGTGGCATTTGTTTGTCATTCTTTATAATTTATTTTGAGATACTTTGATAAAAGTTATCATAATTCCCTTTGAATTCGAATTGCCATCAAGTTTTAAGTTCCTATCTTTCTTTAACCTCTGCTGGCATGCAATGCAAGCCACTGTGTCATGTTTATGACAACTATAGTGTAAATTTGTGTATTACGATACGAATAAAAAATTGTACCTGCAGTTTGAATATTATGTTTTCAAGATGTTTTCCTTGAAAATATAAGATGCTGTCTTGAAACACTTTCAAGACAAACCATCTTGAAGTATTTTGCAGGTTGAAGACACTATCTCTAACTAAATTTTTATATCTCCAGTTTTTTCCTACTACCGATTTTTTTAGGCGACTATGACTCCATGAATTTGACCTGTTTTTGGGCCATTGAGAGTCACTCATGATCATTGAAATTGCATATATTGTTTATATTGCTCTAGATTGTGTTAGTTTATGGAGTTATCTACATACTTTTCCTCTTTAAAGTAGGCCAAAAGCTTCGGAATTCCCAGATGAGAATCGATACTCGATCAATTGAGGGAGAAGATGATTTTGATCAAAGTCTCCATCTATCATATTGATAATTGGATATTGGAAGTATGGGATGAATTAGAATCGATATTGGATGAAACTGTGTTAACCCAATTGATATCAATTTGGGGTTATGTTGAGTTGAGTAAGTGAAGTGGAATTACACTTCAGGTAATAACAGGAGAACGTACCTGTTGAAAAGTTTGGCAAAAATATCACAAACTAAAAAAAAAAAATAATAATAATGGTTTTATTTTGATTTTCTGATTATTATTTGGAATTTCTAATATTGCTATAGTATTAAGTCTTTACACTAAAATATACTGTATATAATATAGATAAACAATATAAAACATTTTAAAGTATTATAATTTTTAACGACTTACTAATTATTTATTTTCGATCTCAGGGAATCTGATAGAAAATGAAACATCAGTGGATCATTAGACCTTTATGGCTTATAGAAATGAGGACAAAAAAGACATGTTGTGGATTCTAGGAAAAAATACCTAGTTCTACTACCTTGGTAATCAAAGAAGAAATTTTCTTATTTAACTCCTCTGTTCGAAAGGGCGCATAACAGTATCGATTGAAACCTTTCCTTACAAATGGAAAGTAAAATTATTATTTCAAAATTTTCATAAATATGTTAAATGTGTTTTAAATTTTTTAGCCCCCACTTAATTGATCTTTATATCTTAATTTTTTAATTTGAAAAATTTAACCTTAATTTAAAATACTAGAAATAACATTATAATTTCTAAATACATTCATGTTCTATTTTATATTTTTGTTTTGATTTTTAACATTTAATCTTACATGTCTTAAATTTTCATAATCATTAAAATATTTTATTTTATTTTAAATATTTGTCTGTTCGATGAAAATATAATACTAAAATTATAAAAAAATATAATGGGATGAATCTGAATAAAAACAAGAAAGAAGATAAAATAAGTTGAAATTAGAAAATTAGATAAAAAAATAAATGTAGATAAAAAAAACTTAATTAAGTTTGATTTAGAAAAAAATGGTGTAAAATTAATTAAAATTGGAAATTGGGGAATATAAATGAGAATTAAAAGAATTTTTTTTTTTAATTATAACTCAATTAAATTGTTTATCTAATCATAAAATTAACAAAATTTTCGTTAAACTGTACTCTTAGAATCTCCACAGTAATAATCTTTTTTCCCTAAGCTCCATTTGATAAAGCCAACCAAAACTCGGCATGTGATATGGCCGCTTTGTTCCCGGCTTCCGGCGCTCTTCAAAAGACAAATCTCTATGAGCCAAATGAATCATCTCATCGGTAAAAACAAACTAACCAAAGTCTCACTTTCCATTGGAAAACTAAAATCTTCTCTTGCAGTTATCGGTAGCAGCCCATCAGTAATCATTAGTAAACATGAGCCTGATGTCACTGCTTTTGACCCTTTTCATTTCTTCAGTCATCATTCTAAAACAAAACGCTACACCATCAGAGACGCTAAAATTATACATACCCATTTGCTTAAATCAGGTTTACTGCAAACCAATATTTTTTTCTCCAATTCTTTGCTTGATTGTTACTGTAAGTCATCTTCTATGGTTAATGCACTCAAGTTGTTCGATACAACTCCTCAGTTAAACGTTATTTCTTGGAATATTATGATTTCTGGTTATAATAATGGTTCTTTATTCGAGGATTCTTGGAGGTTATTTTGTAGGATGCTCTTTTTTGGTTTTGAACCTGATGAGATCACCTATGGCAGTGTTCTTTCTGCTTGTTCCGCATTGCAAGCTACTTTGTTTGGTATGCAAGTTTATTCCTTAGCAATTAAAAATGGATTCTATACAAGTGGCTATGTTCGGGCTGGAATGATAGATTTGTTTGCGAAGAATTTTACTTTTGAGGATGCTTTGAGGGTGTTTGGTGATGCTTCATGTGAGAATGTTGTTGTTTGGAATTCTATTATATCTGGGGCTGTGAGGAATGGAAATTACTGGATTGCTTTGGATCTGTTTCGCCAAATGGATCATAGGTCTCTGGTTCCAAATAGTTATACATTTTCGAGTGTTTTGTCGGCTTGTGCTACACTTAGGGAACTTGAGATTGGGAAAGAAATTCAAGGGAAGTTGATCAAGTGTGGTGCAAAAGATGTTTTTCTGGGGACTGCTGTTGTTGACTTGTATGCTAAATGTGGAGATCTAGATGATGCTAAGAAAGAATTCTCGCGAATGCCAATCCGTAATGTGGTTTCTTGGACTGCTATCATTTCTGGCTTTGTGCAGAAGGGTGATTCTTTCTTTGCCCTCAAATTTTTTAAAGAAATGAGGAAAACGAGGGTGGAAATTAACATCTTTACAGTTACAAGTGTAATTGCTGCCTGTGCAAAACCATATATGATGAAAGAGGGAGAAGAGATACATTCATGGATTCTAAAAACTGGATTCTATTTGGATCCAGTGGTGGTGGCTGCACTAATCAATATGTACTCAAAAATAGGGCATATTGGTTTAACTGAGAAGGTGTTTAGAGAGATGGAAGATAGAGTGAGTCCAAGTACATGGACTGTTATGATATCTTCTTTTGTTCAGAATCAGAGTTCTCAAAAGGCAATTGAATTGCTACAAAGAATGTTATGGGAAGGTCTGAAACCTGATAACTTTTGTATTTCTAGTGTTTTAAGCGTTATAGACTCTTTAGATTTGGGGAGACAAATCCACTGCTGTGCTCTTAAAGCTGCCTTGATACATGATCTTTCTGTTGGTTGTTCTCTTTTAACAATGTACTCCAAGTGTGGGAGTTTAGAGGAGTCTTATAAAGTGTTTGAGCAAATTTCTATCAGAGACAGTGCTTTGTGGGCCTCAATGATTGCCGGATATTCGGAATATGGCTTTACACATTTAGCTTTTCAATTATTCAGGGAGATGCTATTTGAAGAAACTATGGTCGACCAACAGACTCTCTCTGCAATTCTTAAATCTTGTTTTGCTCTTCCTTCTCTGAAAAAGGGTAAGGAAGTTCATGGGTATGCTCTTCGTGCTGGAATTGACAAAGAAACACTTATTGGTGGTGCACTTGTAACCATGTATTCAAAGTGCAGTGCACTAAAGTCAGCTAGGAGGGTGTTTGACATTCTACCTCTAAAAGATCAGGTTTCATGCGCTTCTTTAATTTCGGGATATGCCCAAAATGGGTTAATTGAAGATGCAGTCTTGTTGTTCCATGAAATGCTGATGTCCGATTTGGCAGTTGATTCCTTCATGCTTTCATCTGTTCTTAGAGCTATTTCTCTCTTGAACAGATCAGGCCTTGGGACTCAACTGCATGGCTACATCATAAAAATGGGTTTAGACTCTGAAATTGCTGTTGCAAGTTCGCTTGTTACAATGTATTCAAAATCTGGAAGTGTTGAAGATTGCTGTAAAGCATTTGAACAGATTGATGAACCTGACTTGATAGCTTGGACAGCTTTGATAACAAGCTATGCTCAAAATGGAAAAGGGGCAGAGGCTTTGAGAGTCTTCGAGCTTATGAAGAATAAAGGAAACAGACCTGATTCAGTGATCTTTGTCGGGGTTTTATCTGCTTGTAGCCATAATGGTTTGGTTGAAGAGGGATATTTCCATTTTAATTCAATGACCAAAGACTATGGAATCGAGCCTAATAACTATCACTATGCTTGTATGGTTGATCTTCTTGGTCGCTCAGGGAGATTAGAAGAGGCTGATAAGTTCATAAAAAACATGCCCATAGAACCTGATGCTTTGGTATGGGGAACGCTGCTTGCTGCTTGTAAAGTGCATGGAGATATTGAACTTGGAAGGGTAGCAGCTGAGAATGTTATGAAGTTGGATCCACGCGATGCTGGAGCTTATGTTTCCTTGTCAAATATCTGTGCCGAAGTTGGCCACTGGGAAGACGTCCTGGAGGTCAGGAGCCAGATGAGGGGAGCTGGAGTTGACAAGGAACCTGGTTGGAGTCTTATGTGAAATAAAGCTGCGATCTGAATGGTAAATCTTGATATATCTCGGAAGCCTACAAACTGGTTGGAGTTTGGCACATATCTGGTAATCAGTCAATGTTCTACTAAAAATTGGCGTTCATGTTCACATTAAATCAGATGGAACATATGACAGACTGATCAAGATCCCAACAGACTGTTAGTTGCTATATTGGTTATCAATGCAGGGAGGAAAAAATTCAAATTTGTGCGGCAAAATACTTCATTAAACTTAGCATCCTTTGCAATCCTGTAAGTCATCAAATCCCCACTTTGTGTTCTTTTGCTTTTTCTTCATGTATAAGGTTGGAATCTAATGTGAATTTTTGACCTATAAGATTATTTGGGAACAAGTGCATATTATGAGAGCATGCAGCCTATCTCAGATTGTCCTCTCCATAACTGTTTGATATTCTGTAAATTGTAACTCTGCTCACTTATTTGAAGT
This sequence comes from Pistacia vera, assembly GCF_008641045.1. NCBI lineage: Eukaryota > Viridiplantae > Streptophyta > Magnoliopsida > Sapindales > Anacardiaceae > Pistacia > Pistacia vera. Next base: position 394,601 of record NW_022195993.1, on the reverse strand, counting down.
GCTAGTGACATTCAACTTTCAGCCTTTCACCCTGATTGTCATGTATGTGAGCAAATTGATTATCTCACAGTATTGTTTTCCTTTGCAGGATCGGGTTCTTTGGCTCTCAAGTAGCTTGGAATTGCAGGACAAGTGAAGTGCGTTATGGTTAGTTTTGGATATCTATAATGCCAGAGAAATAGCAGCATGGACAGCGAGCTCTTTCTACATAGAAATCAATGTACAAAATCCATTTGTTCTTTGGAAAACTACATCTTCTATGTACTCCAATCATATACATTTTACCAGAGCCCAAAATATTACATACCAATTTAAGTTCTTCGAGCAGAGCCACATATTGTAGGCTTCTAGCGTTTAGCATCTCAACTAATTTTACTAGTACAATTTACACTTCCAAAAAAAGGTTTGGCATCTGTGGTAGTACTAAACTGCGCCGCCTCACTAGCCTCTATTATTTCAATAATTTGAAATAATAACCACTTTCACATATATTTAGTAAAAACTAACCATTTGTATTTATGAAATCTCAAAATTAGTCGTATGTATTAGTAGGGGTGCATTCGTTGGCTCAGCTCCGCTCGAATTAGTTAAGCAGTGGCTCGAGCTTGAGCTCGTCAAGCTTAGGCCCACGAAAAGGAAAAAGTTTAGCTCGAGTTCGGCTCGGTTTGATTTAAATATGAGTCGAGTCGAGCCGAGCTCGGTTAAACCTGCAAAAACCAATGTAAACTGCTTTTGTCTTCTGTTATTCACTCAGGCAAAAAGTCAAACACTTCATCCAAAAAACAAGCTATAAAATCATGAGTAATGCTACATTTATACCATTTTTTTACACTATTTTTATTACATCAGACATATGTTACAACCACACAAATTCTATTATAATATTAAAAATTTAAAATAATTAAAAATTTGTGTGATTGTGACATACGTCACATCATAATATAATAAAAATTGTATAAAAGATTGATGTAAGTGTAACATTATTCTAAAATCATTCAAAGCAATCCAAAAACCAAGCTGTAAAATCAACTTCCACAAAATCCTTTACAAACAACCCACACCAGGGGCACAAAAGGCGAAACTCTATACGAAAACCCCCAAACGCCAATAAACAGAAAAACAAAACCAGCCTAGAAAACAAGCACAACAAGGAAACAAAACCCACTAACACCGCCAAGACCACCCAGCCTACTGTCCCTCTCCAACCACCTACACAAAAAACATAGCAACAAGCAACAAAGAAGAAGCCATCTGGTGGTTGCTCAATGAAGGGTGGCGTCTCAGACTTTGCGGTGTGAAGAAGTGAAGATGACGGTGGTGGAGGTGAAGGTGAAATAAGCTTGAAGGGAAGGGAAAATTTCTCTCTTTTAGGGATTTTGCAACCAAGTGTCTTTGTTTTAGATTTTAGGGCAAATCTAATCTTACGCAAGCTGAAACAATCAATCGAGCTCACGAGCTTCACCGACTCGAATGACGACGCAAGCAATTTGAAGATTGCGAGTAGTTTGAATCGAGTCCAGAAAAGCTCAACACCTTTCGCGAGCTTGAAGGTGAGCTTGAACTCGTGAACTACTCGTCTTTTGACAAATCGAGCCTGAGTTCATGACGAGTCGAGCCCGAGTAGCTCACGAGCTACTCGGTTCAACTGCACCCCTAAACTAATCAGTGAAAAGACTCTTAATTCTTATGGTTTGGAATATGGAATCTTAACCAAAGTGGTCAGTTTTCTTTAAATAAAATGGCCACTTTTTTAATTCATCGCTAGTGAAAAGCCCATTTTCATTAAAAGAAATTAAATCAACTCATTTAATTTTGAAATTATTTTGTCTTTTCTTTTAAACAAAATCTTGATTCTTTTCTCTGTTAAAACCCTGAGATTAATAGAACTCTTTGCATTCTCGCAAGGAGACTGAGAAAGAATGGAGACCGCGGGACAATGGCTAGAGGAAGCGCTGGTGGATCTGTGCAAGAGAGTCAAGACGGGATTGGATTTGGACCGGGAGATAATTTCGGGTTTAGTCTCCTATTGTGAATTCGCTCAACCACTCGACGCCAAAGAGTACCTCGACGTAATTATCTCTTTCTCTCTGTCTTTGATGTTCTCAATTTGTGAGTTTGCTTGGTGGGTTTGAAGTTAATGGGTTTTTCTTTCGCTTTTGGCTTAATTTTTGGGATTAAGTTTGATAAACACTTATTGGTGGTGCACTTGTAACCATGTATTCAAAGTGCAGTGCACTAAAGTCAGCTAGGAGGGTGTTTGACATTCTACCTCTAAAAGATCAGGTTTCATGCGCTTCTTTAATTTCGGGATATGCCCAAAATGGGTTAATTGAAGATGCAGTCTTGTTGTTCCATGAAATGCTGATGTCCGATTTGGCAGTTGATTCCTTCATGCTTTCATCTGTTCTTAGAGCTATTTCTCTCTTGAACAGATCAGGCCTTGGGACTCAACTGCATGGCTACATCATAAAAATGGGTTTAGACTCTGAAATTGCTGTTGCAAGTTCGCTTGTTACAATGTATTCAAAATCTGGAAGTGTTGAAGATTGCTGTAAAGCATTTGAACAGATTGATGAACCTGACTTGATAGCTTGGACAGCTTTGATAACAAGCTATGCTCAAAATGGAAAAGGGGCAGAGGCTTTGAGAGTCTTCGAGCTTATGAAGAATAAAGGAAACAGACCTGATTCAGTGATCTTTGTCGGGGTTTTATCTGCTTGTAGCCATAATGGTTTGGTTGAAGAGGGATATTTCCATTTTAATTCAATGACCAAAGACTATGGAATCGAGCCTAATAACTATCACTATGCTTGTATGGTTGATCTTCTTGGTCGCTCAGGGAGATTAGAAGAGGCTGATAAGTTCATAAAAAACATGCCCATAGAACCTGATGCTTTGGTATGGGGAACGCTGCTTGCTGCTTGTAAAGTGCATGGAGATATTGAACTTGGAAGGGTAGCAGCTGAGAATGTTATGAAGTTGGATCCACGCGATGCTGGAGCTTATGTTTCCTTGTCAAATATCTGTGCCGAAGTTGGCCACTGGGAAGACGTCCTGGAGGTCAGGAGCCAGATGAGGGGAGCTGGAGTTGACAAGGAACCTGGTTGGAGTCTTATGTGAAATAAAGCTGCGATCTGAATGGTAAATCTTGATATATCTCGGAAGCCTACAAACTGGTTGGAGTTTGGCACATATCTGGTAATCAGTCAATGTTCTACTAAAAATTGGCGTTCATGTTCACATTAAATCAGATGGAACATATGACAGACTGATCAAGATCCCAACAGACTGTTAGTTGCTATATTGGTTATCAATGCAGGGAGGAAAAAATTCAAATTTGTGCGGCAAAATACTTCATTAAACTTAGCATCCTTTGCAATCCTGTAAGTCATCAAATCCCCACTTTGTGTTCTTTTGCTTTTTCTTCATGTATAAGGTTGGAATCTAATGTGAATTTTTGACCTATAAGATTATTTGGGAACAAGTGCATATTATGAGAGCATGCAGCCTATCTCAGATTGTCCTCTCCATAACTGTTTGATATTCTGTAAATTGTAACTCTGCTCACTTATTTGAAGTGCTAGTGACATTCAACTTTCAGCCTTTCACCCTGATTGTCATGTATGTGAGCAAATTGATTATCTCACAGTATTGTTTTCCTTTGCAGGATCGGGTTCTTTGGCTCTCAAGTAGCTTGGAATTGCAGGACAAGTGAAGTGCGTTATGGTTAGTTTTGGATATCTATAATGCCAGAGAAATAGCAGCATGGACAGCGAGCTCTTTCTACATAGAAATCAATGTACAAAATCCATTTGTTCTTTGGAAAACTACATCTTCTATGTACTCCAATCATATACATTTTACCAGAGCCCAAAATATTACATACCAATTTAAGTTCTTCGAGCAGAGCCACATATTGTAGGCTTCTAGCGTTTAGCATCTCAACTAATTTTACTAGTACAATTTACACTTCCAAAAAAAGGTTTGGCATCTGTGGTAGTACTAAACTGCGCCGCCTCACTAGCCTCTATTATTTCAATAATTTGAAATAATAACCACTTTCACATATATTTAGTAAAAACTAACCATTTGTATTTATGAAATCTCAAAATTAGTCGTATGTATTAGTAGGGGTGCATTCGTTGGCTCAGCTCCGCTCGAATTAGTTAAGCAGTGGCTCGAGCTTGAGCTCGTCAAGCTTAGGCCCACGAAAAGGAAAAAGTTTAGCTCGAGTTCGGCTCGGTTTGATTTAAATATGAGTCGAGTCGAGCCGAGCTCGGTTAAACCTGCAAAAACCAATGTAAACTGCTTTTGTCTTCTGTTATTCACTCAGGCAAAAAGTCAAACACTTCATCCAAAAAACAAGCTATAAAATCATGAGTAATGCTACATTTATACCATTTTTTTACACTATTTTTATTACATCAGACATATGTTACAACCACACAAATTCTATTATAATATTAAAAATTTAAAATAATTAAAAATTTGTGTGATTGTGACATACGTCACATCATAATATAATAAAAATTGTATAAAAGATTGATGTAAGTGTAACATTATTCTAAAATCATTCAAAGCAATCCAAAAACCAAGCTGTAAAATCAACTTCCACAAAATCCTTTACAAACAACCCACACCAGGGGCACAAAAGGCGAAACTCTATACGAAAACCCCCAAACGCCAATAAACAGAAAAACAAAACCAGCCTAGAAAACAAGCACAACAAGGAAACAAAACCCACTAACACCGCCAAGACCACCCAGCCTACTGTCCCTCTCCAACCACCTACACAAAAAACATAGCAACAAGCAACAAAGAAGAAGCCATCTGGTGGTTGCTCAATGAAGGGTGGCGTCTCAGACTTTGCGGTGTGAAGAAGTGAAGATGACGGTGGTGGAGGTGAAGGTGAAATAAGCTTGAAGGGAAGGGAAAATTTCTCTCTTTTAGGGATTTTGCAACCAAGTGTCTTTGTTTTAGATTTTAGGGCAAATCTAATCTTACGCAAGCTGAAACAATCAATCGAGCTCACGAGCTTCACCGACTCGAATGACGACGCAAGCAATTTGAAGATTGCGAGTAGTTTGAATCGAGTCCAGAAAAGCTCAACACCTTTCGCGAGCTTGAAGGTGAGCTTGAACTCGTGAACTACTCGTCTTTTGACAAATCGAGCCTGAGTTCATGACGAGTCGAGCCCGAGTAGCTCACGAGCTACTCGGTTCAACTGCACCCCTAAACTAATCAGTGAAAAGACTCTTAATTCTTATGGTTTGGAATATGGAATCTTAACCAAAGTGGTCAGTTTTCTTTAAATAAAATGGCCACTTTTTTAATTCATCGCTAGTGAAAAGCCCATTTTCATTAAAAGAAATTAAATCAACTCATTTAATTTTGAAATTATTTTGTCTTTTCTTTTAAACAAAATCTTGATTCTTTTCTCTGTTAAAACCCTGAGATTAATAGAACTCTTTGCATTCTCGCAAGGAGACTGAGAAAGAATGGAGACCGCGGGACAATGGCTAGAGGAAGCGCTGGTGGATCTGTGCAAGAGAGTCAAGACGGGATTGGATTTGGACCGGGAGATAATTTCGGGTTTAGTCTCCTATTGTGAATTCGCTCAACCACTCGACGCCAAAGAGTACCTCGACGTAATTATCTCTTTCTCTCTGTCTTTGATGTTCTCAATTTGTGAGTTTGCTTGGTGGGTTTGAAGTTAATGGGTTTTTCTTTCGCTTTTGGCTTAATTTTTGGGATTAAGTTTGATGGCATAGTTCTCGGGATTGGGCACTGATTGGCCATCATACGAAATAGTATCCTAATTATAAAACAATCTCAGTCTGATAGTATTTTTGGTCCTTGATTTATATCATTGTGGTGCCAAGAATTAGGTTAGGGGAAGCCACAGTGTCAGAGACCACACGAATAAATATTACAAATTAGTCTGTAGCTTGTTAATGTTTTATATAGAATCAGAAGTGAGAATACATTTGCATTTAGAAGTTTAGAAAGGCAGATATTAGCAAAACAATTAGAATTGAATTTATTCGCGAATATTTATGGTGGAGTTCATTTTTTAAAGTTTTACAAATCTAGATTTTCATTGCAGAATATTATTGGCCAAGAAGTGGGCAAAAGCGTGATTGAGGAGTATCTTCGACGCAGAGGTCACTCAGAGCTCTGTAGCAGCACTCCAGATGTTACAACTTCTAAATTACATGCCTATGTTAAACCACGCTCTGGTGATGGATCTGCTAGTGGATTCAAGAAACCATCGAAAACTCCAAAAGAGGTTACAGGCCCCAGTTATCAGGCTAAACCTAAAACGGTTATGGCCTCAAGTTATCAGGTGGAACCAAAAAAAGGTGCTAACTCCAGTTATCATGAAAACCGGGTCTCAGCTGAGAGCAGTGAGTCAAGAACTGTGAATAAAGGGAACCAAACTAGTAGCAAAAAGAAGAAAGCTGGAAAAGTTGTTTCTCTTGCTGAGGCTGCTAAAGGTTCAGTTGTATTCCAACAGGGAAAACCATGCTCTTGTCAAGCACGTCAGCACAGATTGATCAGCAATTGTTTGTCTTGTGGCAAGATAGTTTGTGAACAAGAGGGGGAGGGACCTTGCCAGTTTTGTGGTGCCCTTGTGCTGAAGGAAGGAAGCACGTATGCTGGTCTGGAAGAAAGTTTAGCTCCCCTATCAGATGCTGAAGCAACAGCTGAGGCTTATGCAAAAAGGCTTGTTGAATATGACCGAAACTCTGCAGCTCGTACAACAGTTATTGATGACCAAAGTGACTACTATGAGATTGAGGGAAATAGCTGGCTTTCTAAGGAGGTAACTAGTTGCTTGCTAATTGTTCCAAGCATACAGTTGTATTCTTTCTCTGTGCATGTGCTTAAATTAGCTTGGGATTGACTTTTTGCTCCCAGGAAAAGGAACTTTTAAGGAAGAAACAGGAGGAGATTGAGGAAGCTGAAAAGGCCAATCGAAGTAAAGTAGTTGTGACTTTTGATTTGGTTGGTCGCAAGGTATCAATTTTTGCTCATGGCCAAAATTTCTGCCTATATTTTACATTTCAATTGTGTAAACGTAATGCCCACCACACATATGCAAGGCTGGAAAACTTTTATTACCTCTGTTTAGATTTTTTATCCTTACTCTTCATAATTATTATCATAAATAATTGTACTACTTAATACGCTCTGTTCAAGACAGTTTTCCCCTCCATATTTCTGCTAGGCAAATGGAAAACACCAACACTCACATGGACAGAAATCATTAACTTGATGAATGAAAATCAGAACTGTTTGTTTTGGTTTTTATTGGTTGATAATATTACGATAGATTCTCATAAACTGCTTTTGATGTGCTCTATTACTGGCAATACCACGATATGCTTTAGTGGCTTATAGCTGCGTTTTTTGTTTTTGTTTTTCAATTTAAATTGTTTGCTGGTATTCTTGCTTATTCATAGATGTGTCTTCTCTTCTAATAGAATAAGTATTTTCAGGTCTTGTTGAACGAAGATGAAGTTTCTGAACTGGAGAGGGAGAACAGAATATTATTACAGCCACCAGATGAAAGAGAAGTGAACCGAGTTAAACCAAATCCAACTCTTACAGTAAAGCCAGTCTTTATAGATCCAGGCAGTAGTAAGAAGCCTGATAAGGGAAAACAGACGCATAGTTCCCTTGCCAACGGCTTATGCACGGAGATAACTGGAAGGGTGCAGCATGACAACAATGAGTTGAAGCATTTTATGATTGGCAACGTCTCATAAAAAGCATGAGCTTGATTTGTGCATATAGAAAGATTAAGGTGTATGTTCTTCGGACTACCATAGAAGTTCAATGTCTAGCTTACCACAAATTCTGATGCAGTTACCACGCAAGCAGCAGATTTACAGTGGTATGGAATAGGAAAGCCTTGTATTCACCTTTTTTTTTGGGAGGATATTAAATATAGTACAGGACTTCTCAGAAAGTACAACTCTAAAATTTTTATTTCTTATTTTACTAAATATGGTACCTGCAAGGTAGGGGGGCATGTTAAATTTGTGAGAGTTCTATTTGCGAAGTGAGTTTGGGACCTGTTAAATGGATTACATAGAAAGTTAGAAACATATATGTTTATGATTTGTTGAGCAACATTTTAATCACTGGTTAAAAGGTGGTTATACAACTCGAGGACTAGAAATTTAAAGTTTTCTGGGTTTAATTTCTAAAGAAATATGTGGTATTCTTTTATGAATTCTTTGTTTTCATTTTCAGTTTTTTAAGAATATTGAAAATGTTTGGAACATGTAAAAAATGAAAACATCTTCGGCATTTTTGTTTAAAAACTGTTTATATTAGTAATTTTTAATTATGTTTTGTATTAATTTTATTATTTTAATAGTTAGATAATTAAGTTTAATGGTTAAGTAATTATTAGTTATTTAATTACATTATTTTTAATAATAAATTTTGCCTTTATTATTTTTATTAACACTTAACTAATTGAATAAAAATAATAAATATTGATTATCGTTTAAATATATTGATTAAATTTTATTTTGATTTGTTATATTAATATTTAACCAAAATTATTGGAGTGATGTTTTTTTCTCTGGGTATTAATCCTAACTAACTTTTATAGAGTAAGTTTTACATGAATTAATTATTATTAATATTTAATTTCCTTCCAGGGATGAGGTCTTTTAAATTGTTGACACAAAATTATAATAAAAATAGCCACTCTTTATTGACTTTATCTAATTTCAGTGGAACAACTTCAAATGCAATTCTATGTATTTGAAATAGAAAATCGAGCAAATGCGCCGGATGATAAGATTTTAAGTTATCTAGAGGTTTTGTGTTCGAGTTCTATCAAGTAGTCACTTAATCGAGATACGTGCAAGTTGGTTTGGACATCCTAATTACAAAAAAAAAAAAAAAAAAAAAAAAAATAGAGCAAATAAAAGATTTATAAGTCGCCTTATTTCATTATCTATATATGTCTTAATCTTATATGAAATTTATCAAGCTACAACATACATGAAGAAGGACATGGTTACTTTGTGCCTTCAAGAGATTTGATGCTGCAAGGGTCGAAGCATGTTCATGCAGATACAATATGTCATGGCTTAACCATGATTTTAATCAATCATCTAATTGGTAGTTGGAATACAATTTTTACTCTTAACATTATTAGTATTTCATAGCTTATGCATGTTAAAAAAAAAACTCAAAGAGTGAAATTTGATTATAAAATATAAAATGAAAAATGAGATTATTTATTAAGCACTAACTCATTACAGTTTACTTTTTCTTTTGTATTGTTTTTAATTATTAAAACATTTAAAAATTCACAATGGTTATATATTTATCTATTTTAATGAGATATGGGAGGAAATTAAATTCGATTGCATTTGATTCAGCTTAAAAGGCTAATCTAAATTAAATGTATTACAATATGAGTTGCTTGTTTAGGAGAGGGAAGAGACTTTCCCTGCATTTTCTGAAAAGACTTGTACGTAAAAGCCATGAACTAAAACCCTACCGGAAGCCATGTTCTCTATGGAAGAAAATAATTTCTCTTTCATTTAGTAAAAGAATATTGAAAACGATTTATTAGAACAGTTTTCTCTAACTATTCATGAGAGATTCAAACGAAAAAATGAAAAAAAAAAAAAAAAAAAGTGATTTGTAGGTAATCCAAAAGTGAATAGGGATACTATTATAATAATATTTGAGATAAACATAAATTGGGATATGATTAATCGATGAAAATACAAGATATTATGTGAATAGTATGAATGTTAGAATCTTGATGCATTTGGGGCTTCAAAATGCTCAAGGAAGTGAGAAAATTGAAAGAATCTTGAACTGAATTAATTTTCACCAATTTAAGTTGTGAATGTAAAGGGAGAGAAAATGAGAAAAAAAATATTTTCCTTGAGAAGAGTTGGAGTTGGGAATTAGAAGTACATTAAACAGCAGCATCCAGAAAGCTACGAGAGCTTCTCTTATAGAGAAGCCTCTTGTTTTGGTTGGGTTAAAGGAGTACGTTGAATAGTGTGGAGGGAGGCGTTGGCTATTCTTGGGAAAATAGGAGGCATTTTCTGGGAAAGTGTTTTCTTGCAAAATTTTGGGTATGAGAACCGTTGAAGGAGATGAGAGAGTCAAAAAGGGTCTGGATTTGTTAGCGGCAAAGTTAGTTATTACTGGTACATATTTATTGTCACACACGACACCGTTTAACTGGAAATGAAAGTACATCTTTATATAAACTTTTTTTTTTTTGGTTGGTAAAAGAAAAAAAATATAGTTGAACTATTTCCAATTTATTTAGAGTATTTTTATTTATTTTAATGTTGAATGCTGTTGGATTCTGACGTGAATTTATAGTGTAGGGAAGGCAGTTAGACAATATTATTTAAATTAATTTACTATTTTATTCTATATTAAATAGCAGAAGATTAAATATTACATATGGTAGCCATAAACAGAACCTCTTAATGTCCCCGCAAAGATTGGCAAATATAGATTGATTGATCATTGACATTTTAAAGCTGCTTCTCCAGATCAAAACCAGTAAGAGCAACCAGAAATAAACAAATATTTAGAGGAGAAGATAAAGAGGGAAGCTTAATCATACGTCAAAACCAAAATTTTCCTGACCTAATGACAAGTTTGAGTCGCTTATTTGTAAATCTCCGTAACTCTTTTGAAAAGCAAAGATAGAAAAGTTTCATGAAACAAGAAAATCGACCAGAAAAGTTAAAAAGTGCGGGTGTAATTAAAATAAAATAGCAAAGGAAAGCAGGGAAAAAACATGTAAACGCAGACAGCATTACTAAAATGTTTGATCTTGCAACCACAACAATTGTGTCCAACACAAATTTTGGAGGGTACTACGATCATAATGACAACAATGTTTGAAAAATACAAAAGCCATTTCAGTCACAGATACGATGGACATTGTCACAGCAGTGAGGAAATTAAGAATGTAATAGGAAGATGGAGCCCATAAGTACATAAGCAGAAGTAAGATTAAAAATTTCAACTTGCATGGTGGTTCTGAATCAAGCAGAAAAATTAAGGACTAGCCAACAGTGAAGAACAAATCACACTCATAACCAAACTAATATACCGTTTCAAGACATAGACAGCATGGTCTAAAGTCGACTAACTCTAGTGACACCAAATAGCAATGACAAAATTAAATTTCAGTATTTCCCTGGTTTTTTATTGGAACTCGGAATCACATTACCCTTAATCAAAAGGGAATAAATCATTAACTATCAATATATAAAAGTTTAGATGTAAAGAGCAATGAGATTTCAAGGAGTCATGTTTTCAGTATACCTACATTTCAATAATGTGTCCTATCATTAAGGTCTCAGAGGGTTCAAGCCCTTCGTGCCGAAAGTTTACTGTAGCTTCATCCATATGCTTTCTAAGAACAGGAAAGCTTTGCAGTTCATTCATAAGACAGCGATGGCTAATCTGAAAGGAGAGTTAATTTTATTAGAAAATTTGCAATGGCAAACATTCGTGCTACGAGAACACAAATATAGCAAGTTAGTAATGATGTACCTTTATAAACTCATCGTATATGAACCCGACATGCTGAAGGCTTGAATCTAACAAACGGGCAATTTGCCTTCGAACAAGAACTTCAAATGGCACCTATATCAAGTCAGAACAAAATGGGAAAGAATATTCATGGACTAATCTAAAAGTAATAATTATATACGATTCTTCGGGGAGCCAAAGATAGAACAGGAAGGAACTAATTAAACTTTAGAAATTACACCAGTAAAACCTACTTCTGCCTATTTGTCAGTAATCTTTATCATCTTTAGTTTACTCCTAAGACACTGTCTGCCTTCACAAAGACTACAATCAACAAACTATTTTTCTGTAATCTTTATCATCTTTAGTTTACTCCGAAGACATTGTATGCCTTCACAAAGACTACAATCAACAAACAAATATGGTTAACATACTAGACCACAAACATACCCATGATGAAAATTTTATAAAAAAAAATACCTAGTATCCACCACAATATGAAATCACATTCAAAAGAAGCAGGCTTCGCTTGTTGAAACAATTGTTGTCTAGCTCACTGTTATTTAGATTAATTTCATCAAACTTAACAAACAAGACATCGAAAACTACTTCAGATCAATGCAAACGTTTTACTAGATATGAATAACTTCCACAGTGGATCATATCCCCCAAACATAAATCAAAAGTTCACAAAAACACTGCTAATTGTGAAAAAATATGCAAAACATTAAAAGATAGTACCCCTTGTATCCTTTTCCTAGTGACAAGACATTTAGGAGCACTCGTGTATTTACCTTAAAACCACTGATAGATGTATGGTTTAGGGCAACATTTGTATATATAAACTTTGTAGTGATTTTATCATTAATAAAATGATGATTATTTTATGCTACTTTGTGTCATCTATATTTAATTAAGTTGTATATGCCCCTAAGCTTATTTTAGAGAGAACTCTATTTTCAAAGAGTTTGAGAATATGAGTATTATGATTCTTTTGGTATGCCTCACTCTTAATTATGTTCCTGATTAGATGTGATAATAATTAAGGGCAATGTTATCACAAGATCAGCATTACTATGTGTTGCCATTGATTAGCATGAGATGCCGATGATTCAGTGATGAGACTCATACATAAAGGCACGAGTAATGAGGTGATTCATTAGAGAATGAAGCATTGAATGTGACCATCGGATGATTGATCACATGGGTACAATATCTTCGGTCAATGATCATCGTTATGTCTATTAGTGTCACTTTATCCTTAGACCAGAATGCGATCATGTCTTGTGCATGGGTGCTTGTGGTTCTTCGGTACATTATCACTAAAATGTTCATATCTAGTGTGTAGTGTTTGTTGGTCATGAGTTAATCATGTATAGAGTTAGATGTGTATTCAATAAGGAATCTGATGGCTTGGATATTATGAGCTTGAGTATTCCACGGGATCAACAAATGTGGAGGAAGTCTTTGGCTAAAGCATTTGTGTTTTATGATAGTTTCATAAAGACACAATTCCACGTTCAAGATGATTCGAATTATATGATCAAATTAGAAATTTGACTATACCATGGTCCGCACTTGATCAGAACACGACATCGGAGGCAATGAGGTGACATGATTGAAATGCTTACTTTTACAAGTTCATATGATCCCTCTTCATTTATTGATTGGAGGCCATAACATACTGCTACATGTCACTCATGGTTTGTAAGGAAGATGGATATCAAGAGTTGATATTTACCTTACAGTCAATCGATAAATGAACTTAGAAAGGTCACACACACATCAAGGATTTCTAAGCTTGATGGGATCAAGGATTCTCTCATTAAAGAGTTAATTAGAATGTTAAAATTTCTGAAGACTCCTAGTTGACTAATTAGTAGAATTGGTTAAAATGCTATTCTTGTAATTGGATAAATTAATCATTAATTAATTTAAAAAATTAAGTCCAAATAAGGAAACTTTATAAATTGGTTTAATAATTAAACTTGGACCCAAATTGGGCTAGCACTCAAATGGGCAACAAGATTAAATACTTAAACTAGAATAAGATATTCTAGGGATAGCCTAATAATCCAACATTAAATGGCTATTTAAGGGAGACTTAGGGTTCATTATAATATAATGTATGAGAAATAACAGAAGAAGAAAAATTATAAAAGAAAAAAAAAAACCTGGCCATTGAAGCACATCCAGGAAGATTAGCAACTTGTTTGTCATTCTTCTTAGTGTTTAATCTCCAAATTCTTTGTCATCCCAAATAAAAAAATGTTCTTGATTCCATTGTAGCGGGATAATTCCCATCAACATGAGATCCTATGTGTATCAATCTAGAGGTACCACACCTAGGGTACTTAGAGAGTATTTGACAAGGAAAAAAAATATAACAAGGGAGTCGGTAACATTTCACTTACTCATCTATTTTGTATTGTATGTTCTTCATATTGAAATATGATATATATTAAAACGTCACTACCACGATCATAATGACATTATGGATAGGAAGTTTTAAAATCCGACCAACCGGGCGCTTCCGCTAAACGTTCCTAACCCCAACACTTGCTACTCTGATAGACTCCAAATGTAACAAAAACAAGCAGAACAGAAAAATTCAACATGAAATATAGGTATGATAGTCCGCTTCCTTAATTATTGTGTTTTTTTCTTTCTTTATTGTTCTTATCTTCTATTTTTTTTTTTTTTAAATAGAGTTTCTTATAAATTTCAAAAATATTTATTAGAATTAGATCCAATTGAGGGATTCTTAGAAAAAATGGGACTTCTTGCTTGATATAGAAAGATGAAAGATTTTGTATATTTTTCTATATTTAAATTATATATACATATACAAGAGAGGACCATGAAATTCATTTTATTTGCCTAGTCTCCTAATTCTAAGCTAAAGAAGAATTCAGTTTTTATGTTGTTTTGTTGATAGAGGTATCTAATTTAAGATCATATAACACCATTAAATTATGTGACATATTTTGCACATTTCGTGCGCATATCGTGCTAATATTATGTTATTATAAACAGTTATATCATTTAATATATAAATAAATATTTTACAGTATAATATAATTTAATATTATAAGAGCATCTCCAATTGTACTCTTTATTTTGAAGAACATCTTTTATATAAATGAAGAGCATCTTCATTAATTTTAAAATATAAAGAACACAATTTTTATTTAAATCTAATAGACTCTTTAAATTTAATGAAGATGTTTTTTATTTTTAAGAAAAAGACTTAATAGGAGAGAGAATTAATAAATAAAATGCATAAGAACTTGTAGTTTATTAATTAAAATTAGGATAGAGAGTGAAATTTGACTCTCTAAATGTGGAGAGACAAACTCACTCTCTAATTTATATTTTAGAGATAAAGAGTCTATTGGACTCTTGTTTTTATGGGTAAACTCTTTATAATAAAGAGTTTGAGTCATATAAAAAGTCATTTGGAGATACTCTAACAAGCCCAAGAAACAACCCAACAAAGACCCAAAGGGTAGGAAAGGACAAAGAAAAAGAAAGTGAAGAAAAGAAAATCTAATTTGAGAAGCAGTGACTCCCCGCATAGAAGTTGCAAGGGAATTAAAAACAGAATTAAAAAACATTAAAAATAAAAAAAAGGTGTTATTTATACAACAGTTGTGTATCTTGAACGAAAAAGCAAATTAAACAAGGCAAGTTTTCTTTTAGTTTTACATTTTCAAGTTTAACTATGGAAAAATTGTCTCCCAAACTACCATATACTCATATTCCATGTGTGGCTATATAGTGTTCCTGGTTCACATTGTTTCGGGACATAACTAGTTACAAAATTGGAGCAAATATGAAAATGAGACATATTGATGTGAACGTCACGATAAGTTAATATTGTCTTGTCCAACCAATTAATCTTTTGGTCATAGTAAAAGAAACAAATAAGGATGGAATGAAAATAGATACAAATTTTTTTTTATAAGGTTTAATTATTTAAATTAATACAAAACATTAAGTTAAATTATATGAAATCTAGACTCCCAATGTGCTTAAATTTCCCCTAAATATTTACAAACTTCAACAATTCTCTCAAATTAAACAAACTATAGTCTTACCTCTTTGAAGCGGAAAATGTTTGGATGCCTCAAAGATTTGTGGTTGATGATCTCCCTCTAAACATTCTCATCAATCTGAAACCATAAACAAAATTCTTATTACTTGTAAAGTAACCCAATTTCAACTACTGAAAAGACAACATATCCTTCATCTAAAACAATCTAATAATCACAAAGTGTGGACCTAACTTGTGAAGTAAACTCATTAAGTGAATAAATATTCATAGACAAGATCCTCCTATTATTAATAATTTCAGAAAATAAAAATATATATTTATAATATAATTGTCCCCAGTATGCTCCTCCAAAATAGGATATTTCATCTAACCATAGAAGACACTGAAATTCATCTTTTAGTAATTGATCGATAATAATAGATATGAAGGAGAGAAAAGGAAAGACTCAAGAGAATGATTGAAGCAGAGCAAAGTATCCCATTTCTGGAAATCAGCAATACACACTACAACAAAAAGGGCTTTTAGCTGCGAATTTTTTGGTTGCTAAAAACCTAGAAATCGTTGCGGTATACGTTTAGCGATGAAAAAAAATCGTTGTCATGATTGTCGCGGTAGGCATGTCGCGCTTGATTTTAGGTGACAATTTGTTAAAATTCGTTGCTAAATCTGGCGACAAACCAAAAAATTGTCGCCTATACCATTTTCGTCACTAAAACTAGTTACCGGTGAAATATTAAATGTCATCGCCTAAAGTTAATAGCGGCGTACTCTCTATTGTGTCGCCTACTCTATACGCGACGAGATGTGTATTTTTGTCGCTTAACGTATACTGCAACGAGATGTGTGTTTGTGTCGCTTAATGTATACCGCGATGAAATGTGAATTTTGCTCGCCTACAATATACCACGATGAAATGTGCATTTTTGTTGCATAAAGTTAATAGCGACATTATAATTGTATGCGTCGCTTAAAGTATACAGTGACGAAATGTGATGTTTTGTTGCCTAACATGTAGTGCGATAAAATATAAGTTGTTGCTGCCTAAAGTTAATAGCGACGTAATCTCTATATGTGTTCTTTAAAGTATAACATAACGGTACTTTATATTTCGTCACTTGAAACTATTAGCGATGAAACGTAAAAGTCGTCAGCAAAACTTTTCAACATTGAATGTATTTCATAGCTAAAAGTCTACAACGTCGAAATATAATTGTCGTCGCCCATTTTTATTATATATATATGATTAAATAATATTTAATTTATCTAAGACATTTTAAAATTTAATTCTAAAACGTAAATATCAATTTGTAAATGTAATTAATTCAAATCAGACAAATATATCGAACCAAATATATTATAGAACTATATATGTTTGTTTTTAAATAAAAAGTTAAAAATATATAAAGTTGACTAAATTTTTAATGTTCAACAAAAAGTGATAAATAAGAACTCAAATTGTTACAGGTGGTGGAGGATCCGGTGGAAATTGGCCCGAAAATATTTGTGAGCCATTAGATCGAGAACCCATATTAATTGAAATGAACTGTTGCATCTTCTCCATCGTTTGCCTATATTTGTGAAATTATTCCCTTTTGCCTCGTAGTTCTTGCACCTCCTCGCACAAGTGTGTGAGTTCCTCTAAAACTTCTTGATCGGCTCGCCTTGTAGTCTTCAAAGATATAGGTGGTTTTGGACCATAACCTAATCCACGATAATAAACAAGTTTTTTTCCTAAAACCTGTTGAGTGATCTCTAATTGAGTAGGTGGTTGAGAACCTTCGTCAGACTCCTGATTGAGAATGTTCTCCATTTGTTCCTACAAAAATAATATATATGTACATACGCACAAATATATAAATAAAAACAATATAATTTTATAAATTAAAAATTAAAAGGTATTAGGTTATAATATAAATATAATATAAAAATATAATAAACTTTTATACAAAAAAAAAAAAAAATACACTACATAATACTTACACATCGAACCTTAGCTTCATCATTTATCCAAGTATTTCTTTTATTGCTAAAATGAGTGTCATGGAATAAATGCACCTCTTCTTGGAGCTAGCCTTCAGGAAGATCCTAATATTCAAAAAATAAACAAATAAAAGACAATTAATATTCAAAAAATAAACAAATAAATAAAAATTATAATATACATTTTAAATAAAAAATTACTCAAAAATTAATATTTCAAACCTCTAAATTTTTTGTTCGGTGAAAAACAAAGGGTTTTGACCCACCACAATGATTGTACGGTAACTTAGCACGATTGGCCTTGTTTACTTTCTAAAGTTTCTGAAAATTGAATAATGATGCATAATGAAATATATAATAATATTTTAGTTATGCCAAAATAAATATTAGATAATATTTCAATAATAAGCATTAAATAATAACTAAGCAATTGAGTATAAATCATCCACGTAACATTACTAGTAAAAATAATAAATATAAAAAAAATATTACCTGATAATCTTCACTAGCAAAATATGTGCATAACCAATCCCAATCTTCTGGTCGCACATCTTTATAAGGGTGTCGCCGCGCTTCTTTACGATCCTTAAAACTTCGAAAATACTGGGCATGATCATAACGATTATCGCGATAAGCCTTATCCATAAGACAATTAAGGTACTCAAGGACTAAAGGATCATTCAAATCAATATCAAACTTTGTCTACAAAATATATACATTCAATATATTAGTAATTAATAAAATTAAAACAAGTTTACCAATAAACGAGTCATAATCAACTTTTTATCATCAAGATCAATCTTCATCCACTTTTTACCCTGATATGGAGCCATGGTTCGTACCAAAACCCACATTCACTTGACAGTCGCTTCGAAGCTAATTCACACATGGGTCTCCCAGTTTCAGGATCCATCACAATCCTAATCTTCCTAGAGACCTTGACAATATCTTCAGTGCCTACTCCACGTATTGTCATATGTACTTTCTTCTTTGAAGAAGGAGGCTCTTGCATATTTAAAAATTTACATTCAATATTAATAATGAATAAAATAAAATAATTTCAAATATTAACATATGCAAATACTACCTGATATAGTATCATCTCCAATAGGACTGATAGGTGTAATATATATTGAAGTCGGAGGAGTCAAATAAGGACTCAATGTCGAAGGAGTCCATGCTGGAGAAGCAGATGCCATAGGAGTTGACGAAATATGAGTATTATGAGAAGTATTCATGCTGGGTGTCGATTTCTTATTAAACATAGATAAAATAATTAATATCAAAGTTTTGGCTAGCTAATCATGCATGGATAGTTTTATAAATCTAAACTAGTTAGTCTAGTACTTGAAAAATTATGTTCATGAAAACGGTGTGCACACATTTATTGAAATTGCTCGAAATCACGTTGATAGTGATGGGAACACATGTTGTCCATGTCGTAAGTGTCTTAATGTAAGACACCTTCTTTAAGTCAATCAGTGTTATTAAGAAACATCATTTTATGAATGGATTTTCGAGGACATATGAAAATTGGATTTTTCATGGAGATAGTCTATTTGAAGTTATAATAGAGTCAGCCGATCTGATGCATTCTACTGACATGGACCAACCAAGTTCTAATGGTGTAAACATTAATGATGATATGTTAAATGTGTTAAGTGATGTTTGTCGCCCTACTACCTTCATTAGTTTCAACCACGATAACATGAATGTAGAAGCAGATGCAGTTGATGAGGAAAATAGTAACAATGAGCATGAACCTTTTGATCATTTATACAGTGAGGAAGGGAAGAAGTTGTATCCGTGTTGTAAATTATATGCTTTAACTTTTGTGGTTAGGCTAATGCATTTGAAGGTTCTCAACCTTTGGAGCAACAAGTTACTTGATATGTTGCTTACACTATTGAATGAGGTACTATCAGAAGGTTCAAGTTTGCCAAAAAAACACCTATGGTGTTAAAAGAATGTTACATGACCTGGGACTTGGATGTAAAAAGATTCATACGTCCAAATATGATTATGCATTGTTTTGGAAAGAAAATGAGAAATTGGAAAATTGTCTTGTATGTGATGAATCTCGTTATAAGTTGAATAATGACACTAGGAAAAAGATACCACAGAAAGTACTTAGATACTTTCCGTACTTAGATACTTTCCGTTGAAGCCAAGATTGCAGAGATTATTTATGTCAAGGCATACATCAGTTGATATGCGGTGGCATAGTGAGAAGCAAGTTAATAATGGTGTGCTTCAACATCTAGCTGATGGGGAGGAGTGGAAAGAGTTTGGTAGGTTATATCCATCATTTTCTAGTGATGCACGAAATGTTTGATTCGAACTTGCTTCAAATGGTTTTAATCCTTTTGGTAATATGTCTAATTCGTATAGCATATGGCCAGTTATTCTTGTACCCTATAATCTACCACCGTGGAAATGTATGAAAAAGTCATACTTGATGATGTCTCTTCTTATACCAGGGCCACAATCACCTGGTAGAGAAATTGATATATTTTTACGTCCATTAATTGAAGAACCCAAAGCGTTATGGTCGGTTGGTGCGTTGACATTTGATTTTTCAACTGGCTAGAGTTTTAAAATGCATGCTACTCTCTTATGGACAATTAGTGACTTTCCAGCATACGAAAATTTATCAGGTTGGAGCACTAAAGGTTATATGGCATGTCCGGTATGTAACTAGGAGACTACATTTACGCGGTTGAGAAGTAAGATATGTTATACAGATCATCGACGCTTCTTACATTCTGGGCATGCATGGAGACGGAGTCGACTACACAATAATAAACTAGAAACTCAAGCTGCACCGAGGGAGTTATCAAGGGTCGATATTCTGAATCAATTAAGAAGTGTTAAATGGTGAAATTGGGAAAGAACCCAAGTAATCAAGATAGAAAGCGAAAACGTACACCAGCAGAATTGAATTAGACAAAAAAAAAATATTTTTCTTCGAATTGGAATATTGATCATCTTTAAAAATACGACATAATATAGATATCATGCATGTGGAGAAAAATATTTGTGATAATGTTGTTGGGACAATTTTGTGCATTGATGGAAAATCAAATGATATTAATAAAGCTCGAATGGATTTGCAAGATATGAACATGAGGAAGGAATTGCATTTGGTGAAAATTGGTGATAGATACATTAAACCACGTGCAACATACACTCTGACACTACAAGAAAGAAAAGACTTTTGTAACTTTCTTAAGATGGTTGAATTTCCAGATGGTTATGCAGCTAACATATCAAAAAATATAAGTGTTAAAGATGGTAAACTTGGATCACTTAAAAGTCACGATTGTCATGTTTTATTTCAATGAATTCTTCCCATTGGCATTAGGAAATTTTTGCCATGTGACATTTATATTGCACTGGTAGAGTTATCTTGTTTTCTTCAACAAATTTGTGCAAAGTCAATTACAAAGGATGTGTTGCACAAGTTGGAGGAACAGATCGTGTTAATACTTTCTGAATTAGAAATGATTTTTCCACCGGCCTTTTTTGATATCATGGTTCATGTAGCTGTTCATTTACCACATAAGGCAAGACTTGTTGGACTAGTTGGATTTTGATGGATGTATCCAATTGAAAAGGCTTTAGGAACTTATAAATATTATGTAAAGAATAAAGCAAGACCCAAAGGCTCTATTGTCGAGGCATACATTATTAATGAGTCATTGACATTCTGTTCTATGTATCTTTATGATATTGAGACTAAATTCAACCGACCAGAGCGCAATTTTGATGACTATGACAAAGTTGGTTATGCATCTATTTTCAAGCATAGAGTTAGTCCATATGGTGGGAGGCAACTAATGCAGTTACCACAAGCAGAAATTGATAAAATACATTGGTACATTCTTAATAATTGTGTGAAATTGCGTGATTATTTAGAGTAAGTGATATTTTGCTAACCTTATGAATTTTTTGTTTTTGTGAGGTTTTTATTTTGTCATTTTATACAATATGTTCTAACTTTGTTTAATCTTTTGTTGTATTTTATGAAAAAAAATGTTTAGTGAGCACATGCTTGAATTAGCAAATGAAAGTGAAGGCACTAATATTTCAGAGGTAGAAATATTGAAAAGGCAACAAAAAATGTTTCTTGACTGGCTTGAACATCTGGTTAGTTGTCGAACATTTTGGAGTCTTATTATTTTTTTATGGTTTTCAACTTTTATATTGATCATATATTTTAATCTTTTTTTTTTTTTTTTGTAGATGAAAGTGTTACGTTTTCAAGGAGCAGTTGAGGCTACTGATGATTTGTATTTATTAGCGTGTAAGCCTGATAGACTAGTGTCTAAATATACTACTTGTATTGTTGATGGAGTACGATTCACTGTGAAAGATCGTGATGATCGACTCACAACCCAAAATAGCGGTGTTTTAGTGTATGAGGAACTTGAAGATGATGATAATGGTGGTGGTGATGTTGAGAGGATGGAATTCTTGATTCAGTTGTTGAAGTGAATTATATTTATGATAGAAGTGTGATTTTGTTTAAATGCACTTGGTTTGACACTGACCCTAAAAAGAAATGGGTGCGAAGGGATTTTCACTTTACAAGCATCAATGTGAGTCACAAATGGTATGCTGATGATCCTTATGTGTTAGCATATCAAGCTAAACAAGTTTTCTACATCGATAATCCTAAGTTAGGGGCCAATTGGAAAGTTATACAGAAGGTGAAACATAGGCATTTGTATAACATTCCTGATAAAATTGAGGAAGATCAATCGACAATGCATGATGCATATCAAGCCAATAATTCAGATGAATTTAGTTTTCACATTGATGCGGAAGTTAATGAACAAGAAGAACTTCATAGGGTGGATGTGGAACCAGAGGTTGTTCAATTTGTGGAGCCAAGTAGTAGAGTTAGTGATGATGATACCGGTTTCATAAGTGATGATAGTGAAAATGAGATGAGTGATGAAAATTGTACCACTGAAAGTAAAGATGTATAAGTAGAAGATGATATTAAGAATTAATAATATTTATTATTGTCAGTCAAATTTAATTTGCATAATTGTGATGTGATTTTTCTTTGTGCATTAATTTTGATTTGTTTGCTTTAATATTAATAAATATTATTAATTTAATGTACTAAATTTAATATTTAAATATAAATATTATTATAATAATATTATAAAAAAATAAAAAAATAATACTAACAATAACCTAATAATAATAACAATAATAAATAATAATGATTCTAAACAACAACAAACAAATACCAAACTTAAGCTACCAACAGTGGAAACCTGAAAGACAATTTACCCCATGATGCTTCTCGTATTTACAAAATAAATAAATAAATAAATAATAATAATAATAATAATAATAATAATAATAATTATTATTATTATTATTATTATTTTGATTTCTTTTATTAATTACTGATTAGTTTTATGTTTTCAATTATTGCCATATAAATATAAAATTATATTAAAAATTAAATTCTAACAAACTAATGACAACGATTTTAAGAAAATTGACACTAAAATATTACATATTTTCACAGTGGAGAATGATTAGGAAATGTTAGGGAGTAAGTGGACGTAAACAGGTATGGAAAAGTCTTAAAGTAGGCATGTTACCAAGGTTGCCCTCTCAAATCCGTGACTTTCTGAGTGATTTTTGAGCATTTTACCTATCGAACTGGGTTGAGTCCTAAACATAAAAGTTGTAGCCCTTTCTCCAAGCTTTAAAATGAGACCAAGACCATAGCAATCCGATGTGTATAATTCGAGATATGCCTTCTTGAATATTACATGTGCAGAATGACTATCTCAAAAGTGCTTCCACTTTATCAGTTTATTTGTAGTCTAATAATCTATGATTGATTCCAAGTATGAAAATGATGCTTAAAGGGGTGTGAAGCATGTTTGAATGAGTAGTCTTTGTGATTATTTAATGATTGTATGAACATATATATTTGATGTAATGAATGACCATAGAGGTTATGTGTAATATGTTCATATATGAAAAATGTATGTTTTTAAAGAATGCAAGTGTAGAATTTCCATAGCTTGGAAATTCATGTTGAAATGTGTATAGTATATCTTCCTATTCTATTTCTATAACATGCTATAATATAAGGTTTTTGCGATGGGGAACTCGTGAGTGACAGAGATGTCCACATACACACCGCCACAAGCGAGCAGCATTAGCAGAGAGATACAGTATTTGTACAGTTCGTGAGTAGTGTATGTAGATGAGGACTGTACCCAGTAGAGCATACCTACATGCACACTGCCACGAGCGAGCGGCCACAGCAAAGAGATACAGTACTTGTACAGTCCGTGAGTAGTGCATTTAGATGAGGATTGTACCCACTCACATGGCCAGGGTTCCAAATCCATGTATCAACCTAGTCCGATCGACAAACTAGAAAGAAGAAATAAAAGAAAGAGAAACCGAAAAGAAGAGAAAGAGATATAGCATAAGAGAAACAGAAATAGAAAAGAATGAAGAATATAATCAAAGAATAAAGTGAGAAAAGGAAAAATCAGAACATGAGTAAAAGAGGAAACGCAGTAGTGTAGTTTGGTTTACTTACTGAGCAATTAGTGTTTACTCCGTTAATTTACTATTTTGCAGGTACTAGATTATTTATGATCGGGTGGGACGTCAAGAAGTGAAGGAGTTTAGCGGCACTGTTCAAGATTACCTTATGTTTACTAAAGTATATCAATGTTTTGTGTATATATTTATATGTTTTATGTGTGTAGGGTTTTTGTACGTAATTAGAATTGTAACGCCCACATTAAGGTACATAATTTTACTTATGCCCTAATGGTATTGATAGCTAGTAAACGTTTTTGGCGTTGATTTTTATATTTGCGTCGCCAAAAACATTTCTTGACGAACAATTTGTTGCGTAACCAGATAAATTTTGCGTCGTTTTTTATATTTTCGTCGCCAAAAACGTTCCCCGGCGAACAATTTGTTGCGTAACCAGATGGATTTTGCATCATTTTTTATATTTTCGTTGCCGAAAACCATTCTTGATGCACAATTTGTTGCGTAGCTAGATAGATTTTACATCGTTGTTTATATTTTCGTTGCCAAAAACATTTTCGGACGCACAATTTGTTGCGTAGGCAGATGGATTTTGCGTCATTTTTTATATTTTCATCCCTAAAAATGTTTCCTGATGCACAATTTGTTGCGTAGCTAGATGAATTTTGTGTCGTTATTTATATTTTTGTCACAAAAAAGTTTCCTGATGCACAACCTGTTGCATAGCTAGATGGATTTTGCTTCATTTTTTACTTTTTTATATTTTCGTCGCCAAAAACATTTTATGGCACCATGCATTTGCGTTGCTAAATACTTTTGGCTACGTTTAATTTTTGTCTCTTAAAAGTATCTATGGAGACATATAGTTACGTCGCAAAACAACTTGGGCATCGCTTTTTTTATTTTCGTTGGCAAAAACATTGTATGACGAATTATATCGTCACTAACTCCGTCGCCAATTTGCTTCCCACCATCGCGTGTGAGGATTAGAAAGTCCGCGAAACTATTGACAACCAAATTCATATTTCGTCGCTAATAGTTACATTTGGCGGTGAATTTTGAAATTGTCACTAACAAAATCGTAGCTAAAAGCCTTTTTTGTTGTACTGACATGAAATCGTCAAAAATAATAAAGAATATATTGATCATTAGTGTGGCACTACTACATACAAGATTGTACACAAGAATCTAATAGGATAAAAGATGATTACTGTCTTCCCTCTGTCTATGTATTTGACTGAAACAAGTTCCTTAGTCTTCTTATCTCTGACCAACCTAGCCACCTCAAAATTTCCAAACCCGAGCTCCTTCAATGGCTCATATCTCTCCTCCATCACAATTTACTAACAAGATTACAAATCCAATACCAAAAGAACCCAAATGGATTATCTCAGTATAAAGATTGAAAACAAGGAACTTCATATCAATGCGAATGCAAAAAAGTATGCAAAACATTAAAACATACCCTTGGATCCTTTTCCCAATGACACAAACAAGTAGAACATAAAGAAAACAAGAAGAAAAGTGAGAAGCAGCAACTTGAAGCAAGGGAAAAACATAATAAAAATATATTAAAATTGCAATTAAATAAAACAAAGAAAACAAAACCTAAGTTTACTGATTGGGGTTAGGGTTAGGGTTGGGATTGGGGTTAGATTAGGAAAATGGAGTTGTTCAACGTGAAGTCGTGGAGGTGTAGGTCAGTAGTGTATCTAAAAACATTTCCAGAGTAAGGGCGTTTAATTGCAATTTTTAATGTTTCTTGGGCTTGTTATGATATTAAATTATATTATATTATAAAACATTTACTTATATATAAATGATATAAGTGTTTATAATAACACAATATTAGCACGATATATGCACGAAACATGCAAAATATGTCACATAATTTAATGGTGTTATATAATTTTAAATTGGATACATCTATTAACAAAACAACATAAAAACTGAATTCTTCTGTAACTTAGAATTAGGACTAGACAGATAAAATGAATTTCATGATCCTCTCTTGTATATGTCTATATAATTCAAATATAGAAAAAATACATAATCTTACATTTTTCTATATCAAGCAAGAAGTCCCATTTTTTCTAAGAATCCCTTAATTGGATCTAATTCTAACAAATATTTTTGAAATTTTTAAGAAACTTTTTTTTAATTAAATAAAAAAAATAAAAGATAAGAACAATAAAAAAAAAAGATACAATAATTAAGAAAGTGGACTATCATACCTATATTTCATGTACAACTTTTTTGTTGTGCTTGTTTCTATTACATTTGGAGTCTATCAGAGTAGCAAAGTGTGGGGTTAGGAATGTTTAGTGAAAGTGTCTGGTTGCCCGGATTTTGAATACTCTACATGAAGGCATTCATGATGCATTGTGTGTTTGGATATTCGGATGCACATGTGTTGCTGTGTATGATTATCGGATTTGAGACCACCTTTTATAGTACTTATCCCCCACTAGACATCAGCTAGCAGTTTATACTTAGCCTCATACAGGTATTGAGATGATATGTCCTACCAAATAATTATGACATCTACAGAGAAAGACGAATGACTGACAAACTATAGGCAGGATTATATGTAATACCATATCATGACACAATAAGGGTAGAATGTGGGTCGAGTATGAATATCCGATGAGATTTTGACAGCCCGAGGGTAGACAGTGGAAAGGATTATATGTGATACCATATCATGACAACCCAAGGGTAGATTGTAGGTCAAGTATGGATATCTGGTGAGATTTTGACACCCCTAGGTTAGACTGTGGTGCGATACTTTGACGCCCTAAGGACAAATCGTGGGCGGGACTTTATGTGATACCATATCATGATACCTTAAGGGTAGACTATGGGTCGAGTATGGATATCTGGAGGGATTGTGCCACCCCGAGGGTAGACTGTGGGTGTCTTAGTTGCTTTGTTTGTATTAGGGATCGTTATGTGAAAGATACAACATAGATTCTTGGGTACTATTGTGGTGGTGGTGGTTGCATGATTTACATGAGCTTGGTATAAGGTTTTATAGCATTTGAAAATTTGGTATGATGGTTGTTTCATTACTTACATGAGTGGTTATGATGTTTCATGGCATGCAAATGGATTTTCTCATGCAGTTGGTTTCAGATTTGGTATTAGCATCATGAGTGAGCATTAACTGAATTATTCAGTATTAGCATTGTGAGTGAGCATTAACTGAATTATTTGGTTTTAGTATTGTGAGTGAGCATTAACTGAATTATCATTGCATATGGAAGTGCATACATGTTTTTAAAGTAAAATTTATTTTCGTATAAAATGTATTATCTACTCACTAGGCTCCCCAGTTCCAAATTTTTTCTCTTATTTACAAAATATAGTACCTATATGATAAACATGTTTCTCGATAGTCAGTGTTAGAGTTCTACTTATGAAGTGAATTTGGAAAGTGTTAAATGGATTATTGAAAGTGATAAAAAACATAGGCTATAATTTGTCTAAATCACTAAACAAATTTATGTTTATGGTTTGTTAAACAACATAAATTTATTTACTAGTTAAAACAAAATTTATTTACTAGTTAAAACAAAACGAAAACTTTTTCACAGTTTTATAGAGTGATGTTTCCCATGCTAGTGGAGGATGAGGTCAAAAGTTTTTATCCCGCTTCAAAAGAATGGTAATACTACACTTACAATCTAATTTTACAAACTTTTTGTCACAACCTCAACGTGTTAGCTCGCAATTGGTTAGCTCACAAATGGGTTTCGCTTACTCGCTATGGGTCCCGTCTACTCATTTACGAGCTGATCAATTGCGAGCTGTCACGTTGGGGTTGGAAAAGAAAATTTATAAGAATAGGTTGTGAGCTGATCTTTATCCTTAAAAGTAGGGAAATTATGCCGTAGTAATTAATTGATGTATAATCTTCAATAATTAATAGATTTTAATGGGTTATTATTATCAAATTTCTTAAAGATGGTGAAATAAAATGTATTTTCTATTTTTTAAAAGTATATATACCCATTTTATAAGGGCTTTTAATTCTGTTTTAAGATATAAATTTTATTTTTATTTTTATTTTTCTAGGGCAAATGGCAAGTCATAGATTGACTTTTATTTCTAAAACTATAAAAAAGTAAGTTTTTAAAATTGAACCAAAAGTGGAGATGGCCGAGTTGGTCTAAGGCGCCAGATTAAGGTTCTGGTCCGAAAGGGCGTGGGTTCAAATCCCACTCTCCACAATTTAATATTTTTATAATTTTATTTTCCCAAAATAAATTAACAATTTTTTTTTTTCAAAATAAATTAACAGCTTTTCTCATTTTTAAAAATAAATTCCTAACACTTGTTAAATATATAAATATATTTTCATTTTCTTTTTTTCAAAATAAATTAACAATTCCTAACGACCAACTAAAAGTCAGAAACCGTAGTGGCTGGTCCTGACTCCTGATTGGAAAAAACGGACAGAAACATCGTACTTTTCAACCAAAAACAACAGCGCTTTAACACCCAAATCTAATCCAACTCCGTACTTTTCAACCAAAAGAAAATTCAATCATCTCTTCTCTATTATTTATCTAAACAAAACGACTGAAACTCACAACAACTTCTTCTTCACGCTTAGAATTGCTATTCTTTTTCGTCGTCAATGTCTTGATTACTCCTCTCTTCTCCTCGCAAGTAAGAGTTTTCAAATGTTAAATTCAGATCCATTACACTTCTTCATCAATTCAATCGATCTTCAATACTTCATTTTGTTGCCACGCAATTCCAATTTTATTCTCTGTAATGATTTTTCAGAAAACCTGTCTTTCTTTTTAATTTTGGCTTTTCGTATCAAAATTCGATAGCAGAGTTTGACGCGGTTATAGTTATGCCATCTTTGACTGGTTCATACCTTGAACATTTACTGTAACTAGTTTCAATGGTTGTTTTTCTATTATTGGAATAATAATATTATACATTTTCAGTAACTGAAAATCATCATCTGGTGAAATTTAAATCTTAGCTTAGGATCCTATGGAGATGGGCTTGATGTTTGATTGATCAAATGGACGGAAAGAGCTTATGTTTTATTTATATTTAGATGTCATTTTTTTAATTTTCCCCATTTGATTAACTATATATGCTTGAAAGATTGAATACTGGCCTTGTTCTGATGTTTCCAAATGAGGATGATTTCTTGACTTTAAATATTGCAATTGTTTTTCAAAATAGAGTTTTGAGATTTTGATGTAGTCATTGTTGTATGAATTTTCATCCCTCTACTGAATCTTGAGATTTGTTTTCCTTGTGCATATTAGAATTATACATATTTCTATAGTTCATTACTTTAACATACTTTTTGTAATAATTTTACATGGTAAAAAAAATTTCAGGTACGCAATGGCAACAAAAGGAAACTCAGGAGACAGCAGAACTAGGGGCTCAGTGTCATTGTTCATTATATTTGGATTATGCTGTTTTTTCTATATCTTGGGTGCATGGCAGCGGAGTGGGTTTGGGAAAGGTGACAGAATAGCTATAGACATCACCAGACAGACAGACTGTGGTATCCTCAATAATCTGAATTATGAGACTCATAATGATGGTGATGAGGGGGCAACAGATGATTCAAAATCTATAGTCCAGGATTTCAAGCCATGTGATGATCGATATATTGATTACACACCCTGTCAAGATCAAATGAAGGCAATGACATTCCCCCGGGAAAATATGAACTACAGGGAACGACATTGCCCTCTTAAAGAAGAGAAGTTAAATTGTCTTATTCCAGCTCCAAAAGGATATGTAACTCCATTTCCTTGGCCAAAGAGTCGTGACTATGTACCCTACGCAAATGCACCTTATAAGAGCTTGACAGTTGAGAAGGCTGTTCAGAACTGGATTCAATATGAGGGCAATGTGCTTAAATTTCCTGGTGGAGGAACACAGTTTCCTCACGGGGCAGTTGCATATATAAACGAACTTGCATCTGTCATCCCAATGGATAACAGGATGGTTAGAACAGCTCTCGATACTGGATGCGGGGTAAGTTTAATTCTATAAACAAGGTTGCCACTTCTGCACAATGTCTTTTTTTTTTTTTTTTTTGTAAAGTTTAAGGTATTCACTTCAGTACACATATGCATGCATTCGCTTGTCCTTTGTTGGGATTTTACACCTTTTCTTAATTTGTCTTTATTTATGTTTTTCTTATTAGAATGATTTGCATATTTATGAACCTGTTCTTCTGATTTTAGAATTTACTGTTTTTCCATTTTTATCTTTTGCTCATTTTTAGTCTATGAAGTTTATATACAAATGACTCCAGCATTTCTTTTACTTCAATTGATTTATTGTTGGTGATTAGGTTGCAAGCTGGGGTGCATACCTATTTAATAAGAATATTGTAACGATGTCATTTGCACCAAGAGACTCTCATGAAGCACAGGTTCAATTTGCTTTGGAAAGAGGTGTACCGGCAGTTATCGGTGTCCTTGGAACTATAAAGCTACCATATCCTTCTAGGGCTTTTGACATGGCTCATTGTTCTCGATGCTTGATTCCTTGGAGTTCAAATAGTGAGTACTATAACTTTTACAGATTAACAGATAATGCAGTTAATAAGCAAACCAAAGCTGAAAAGTGGAATACACAGTGATTCAATGAAGAGCCATGTGCAATCATTATTATTTTATTCATAAAAACTGTTAGCTTTAGGGATTTATGACATCATGGATGGGAATTCTTTCTGCAGATGGAACGTACATGATGGAAGTTGATCGAGTCCTTAGACCAGGTGGTTACTGGGTGCTTTCTGGTCCTCCCATTAATTGGAGGACTAATTTCCAAGCATGGCAACGCCCTAAAGAGGAACTTGAGGAAGAACAGAGAAAAATTGAAGAGATTGCCAAGCTTCTCTGCTGGGAAAAGAAGTATGAAAAGGGTGAAACTGCCATCTGGCAGAAAAGAAAAAATGACGCTAATTGCCGGGAGAAAGATTCTCAACCTACCATGTGTCAACCCACGAATGCAGAAAACATCTGGTAATTACTTTATTTGCCTCATCAGATGTTTATTGACCAATTGCATTTGTTTCCAAGAGATACGGCATGCACCCTACTATTATGAAAATGAATTAAATCCTGGGATAATTATAGGAGAATATTTATGTAACCAGTTTTATTTGTGTTATTGTTGAATTATTGTACCGTACTGCTGCTGATTGTAGAAACAGAAAAGCTTCATAGTTTGGTACCATGCTATATTTTGTCCCTATAAGCTGCTTTCTTGCCTTGTGTTGTTTTTTTTCTGAATATATGAATCAGTAGGAAAGGTTAGAAAGTTGAAGATTTGGACTTTATTATATGTGCCATTGCCTTATGTAACGGTAAGAGCCTTTGATTGATAAACATGAGCACTTGGGTTGAAGTCTTTTCAACCTCTTGGTGCAAAATGCTAAAGGGTAGGATTTGCAACAAAAAAGACCCAACTTTGGTTGAATCAACAGCAAGTAATTGCTTGGATTTCATATGTGTATTTATGTGGTAAATGATTTCAAGTTACTAGGGAAGATAAGTTTTGGGATGAATTAGTTTATATATTGTGATTCCTTGCCATGCTTAAGAGTATGTTCTGTTTCGTTGCATATCAATGTTCTGCTGGTGTGTAGGTATAAGAAGATGGAGGGTTGTGTGACTCCTTTTCCTGAGACTACTGGACAAGATGAAGTTGCTGGGGCACCATGGATACCATTTCCGGAAAGACTCAATGCTGTTCCATTCAGAATATACAGTGGGTCCATTCCAGGAGTATCTGCTGAGGTATACCAGGAAGACAATCGGTTGTGGAAGAAGCATGTGAATGCTTATAAGAGGGTTAACAAAATAATTGATTCAGGGAGGTATCGCAACATAATGGATATGAATGCTGGTTTGGGAAGTTTCGCTGCAGCCATTCAATCTCCCAAATTGTGGGTTATGAATGTTATGCCTACAATAGCTGAGAAGGACACTCTTGGTGTTATTTATGAGCGTGGATTAATCGGCATATATCATGATTGGTAACTTTTAAAGAATCAGCACTATCTTCTTTTTTTTTTTTTCATTGCACAGCTCGTGTGGTTCTTGCAGACTATTTGGGTTTCCAAGGGATGCAGTTGACATGATATTAACTGATTTTATTCATCTGGATGACCATTTTCTTTACTATTTTTCCAATTATGTTCTTAGTTAAAATCATCTGACCTTATATCTGCACTTTTTTATGCCCAAATAGGATAGTCCTGTTTTACCATTCTGCCTCTCCTAGGCCCTGTTTTAATCTAATTGTAGCATGCAAATCCTCACAATATTTGGTTCCCATTTTGGCCTTTCACTCAACTGTTGCATTTCTCGTAACTCAAAATATCTATTTCTTTTGGAAAGAAGAAAAAAGTTTCATTCTAACAGATTCACACTCACGTGTCTAAGGATAGACAAATATATGAACAATAATTTTGTTTCTGGGGCTGGCAACTATTATATTGGTACTTTGATATGTTTTTTTCCTGCTTTTCACAGTTGTACCTGTTTCCTTTTATCATTTTCTTTTCTTTTGGATTATTTATCTCATCGTTGCTGAAGTTCTTTGGTCACTAGCCACAGTTGAGCTGTTTGTCATTCCAGAAACCTTGCCAGGAGGAAATTCAATATCATTTTTACACCTTATGCAATTAACATTTGGCTGATTTGGGATATAGGAATGGCTTTCTTTTCTAATTCAGGCTTTATCTGTCTTTAGTTGATTTGGATGACTGTAGTATTGGTAGTCATCATTTCTTCGTGGCAGTGATGAATAGCCAGTGTAGTTGACATTTCTGTTTTAAGTTTATGGCACCTTGGATTTTTGCTAATTTTTTTCCATCTTCAATGTTTGTTCTTTTGATAATTAATTATTTTTTATTTTTTATTTTTTGCTAGGTGTGAAGGGTTCTCCACGTACCCCAGGACATATGACCTTATTCATGCAAGTGATGTTTTCAGCTTGTATAAGGATAAGTAAGTCTTCATTAACACAACAACTTACTCTTTTCTGATAGAAATTAAAGGTTTAGTGTCAATAATCATAACCCAAGGAAACCAAACCTTGAAGTTAAATCAATTTAATGTCATGGCATATTGGCATAACACAGTATTGGTTAAGATATGCTATGCATTCAGAACCACCTAGACCCTTGAATGAGGTTAAAATGCTTTTGCCATTAGATCAGACTGAGGTTGACTCCATAGATCCCCATGGTGGGATTCAGCTCCACTGCGTGTGGACCTCTTTCAAGTAGCCAAAATGACTTTCAAGAACATTTTTTTTTTCTTTTGATTCTTTTGTGGCTAGTTAATTATCTTTAAAGTTCCTATATTTACATGCAACTGATGCAGGTGTAATGCTGAAGATATTCTTCTGGAAATGGATCGTATCTTGCGGCCTGAAGGAGCAGTCATATTTCGCGATCAAGTGGATGTGCTAAAAAAGGTGAAGAAAATAGCAGGAGCAATGAGGTGGAAAACAAAAATGATTGATAATGAGGATGGCCCTCTTGCCTCAATAAAGATATTATTTGCTGTCAAGAAGTACTGGGTTGCTGGAGAAAACAGTACCACATCCTCTCAGTGAATGAGATATAAGATGGTGTGATTCCACAGGGGAACGATTTTTACTGTAGTTAACCATAGGTGTCTCCGCCAGTAGCAACCCAGTAACATGGCTTCTACTGCATTTAATTTTGATCCTATCCTTTTTTTTTTGAAGGTAGATATAGAAATATAGATGGGATGTATTATTTCATAAAGATTCATGGTTTGTTTGTTTTTTTCTATATTCTTTTCTCTATCATCCAATTCTTTTTATTTATTCTGTTTTGAGTACCTCAGTGCTGTTTAGATTCTAAACTTCAGGCTCTCACAAGATCCTGTTTCCGATAATATAATTCTTTGTTCTTGTACACCTTCCACTCTAGTCTGTAATTATCAGCTGTAGATTGGAAGAGAAAATGTTGAACTGTTGTTTTGTATCAATCTTATTTGTCATAGTTCACTATTTAATTACTTGGCATTAAGGTTTTTGTTCACCTCAATTCTTAATATTACTTTCTTTCAAATAAAACCCAGAAATGAAGATCGCACTAGGTTTCAAGCTTCTACACCATAGTGAAAGACCATTCCATTTAGACCATTCTTGCTAACAAAGAAGTCAAGAAATACAAGCAAGCAACCATATTTTGGATTTAATTTTCATTTGTGGGTGTGTGTTTCTACAAAGGCAGCTTCTTTTTATTTGATTGGATATTGTAGTTTCTTAAATTATGTAAAACACCCCCAAATGAACGGCAGAGATCTCACACTGCCATTTGCAAGCCATTTGTCGCCACACTGTGCATATAGTAAGCAGATGTTTGATTAGAAGATAACTTCCCCAGTAATCAACTTTTAGTTAACAGAATGAAAACCACATGAGACGACTTCTAGTGAGAAAACAAAAAAAAATGGCTTGCTTTCAAGCATGTAGGACCTTGTACTCCTGTTATTGTACATGCAGCCCTATAAAATTACTTATATAGAATGGTTCTTAGGACGCCAAGTGATCTCCAAACCTCTCTCAGTGTCAAAAGTTTTTTCTTTCTATTAGTTATTAGCACCTTTTTGTGTTTGTCCTGCCCACGCTATCTCACAAAGCTTCCTCTATCATTCAAACATTTCTTGTCAAGTTTGGTTTCTTTATTTCCTACTGTTGCTTGTCATCTCAAGTTTCTCAACATAAAAAATCTGGGTGGTGGTTTCTTGTAAATTAAGCATAACCATGGACACTGGAAGGAACAGTAACAATCTTGGTGAAGTATCATTTTCTTGTTACCTTGGCACAGCAAAAGAGAAATTCATACAAAAGATTACAGAATCAGTTCAGTATCCGCATCATTCCATCACTTCAAGCCCGGATTTTCCCTATTCAATAAGCTTGGAAAGAAGCAAGTCCGGGGAGGGTGAAATTGGCGTTTTTGAAGCTCAGAAATACTACAACATGAGATTAGAGGATGGTCCAATTATTATTGATACTGCAACTACTCCTGGGAACAAGAAAGCAAACCAGGTTGAACTCCTCCGCGTTAAAACGAAGAGCAGGCCAGGTACTCCAAGTGTAAGTTCTGAAGCAAGTTGGAATAGCCAAACTACTCTATTGCCATCATATCAGAGAAGCCTACCTCGAGCTCAAAATAAGCCGAAAAGGGTACATGGAAAGAGTAGTTTTTTCGCTGGTCTTAGCTGCCATGGATCTTGTAATGATAAGAAATCAGTTTATGTTAGTCCAAATGTTGAGCATGTTGAGGCAGTTCGGGGAAGAGAACACAAAAAAGAATCTACTGAAACTGTTCACAGTCCTATCATGTTGGATGGAAGAAAGCTACAACCAAGATTGAAGGTGAAAGATGACTTTCATAAGCCAACTTATGAAAAGATGAGTACTACTACTAGTATGGAATCAAACAAAGAAGAGCTTGTTGCGATCACAGTTGCAAATCCAGCGGTTCAAAACCTGGCCATTAAGAGACAGTTGGCAAAAGAGAAAATCATAGAAGAAGAGTCACGAAAATCACTAGAGGTGTTTGGTTCACATACCCTGAACAAGGAAGTGATAGAAATGAATCTTGAGAGGAAACTGTCTATGTTAAGTTGGGATGCAATTCCAAAGACCCCGAAACTCCCAACTTCTTCAGTAAGGAGCCAAGTGTATGAAGATATAGAGAGTGATGCTAGCTCTGATCTCTTTGAACTAGGGAACATATCAGGCAGTGGAGACGCACTGTTCACAAGGGGAACATCTGATGGTGTACCTGGCTGCATGTCTCCAACTCCTTATGCACCAAGTGAGACCAGCATTGAGTGGAGTGTTGTCACTGCAAGTGCCGCTGATTTCTCAGCTATCTCGGATTATGATGAAAAAAAACTCACAGAAAATTTTAATGCTAGTCCTGGTGCAAGTAAAGTTGCCAAAACCAAATCCATGGTGAAAGATGCGCAAAGTGGCCGTTCAAGCAAACTACTGGGTTGCAACAGTCATAAAGCAGTTAGAGTAGCTGAAAATGTTTACAGAACTAGTGAGAAGGCCAAGTTTCATCCACAGCAACCTCAAAGGTCAGTTACCCACATGCCAGGGAGGAAGCTACAAGCTGATATTGATGAAAGGTTTTGATTTCCCGTTAGCAAAAGAACAAAATGGCTTTGCCTACGTGAAGTTGAAGGAGCAGTGTGTGATCGAAGGTGATTTGGTGAAAATTTTAGCTGAAAGTTTTCTTTTCGGTTTGAATTTTTAGATAATAATGCAATTAAGCTTAAACTTTAGCTGAAAGTTTCCGTTTGAATTCTTAGATAATAATGCAATTAAGCTTAATATGAGGTAGAATTTCACTTAACGTTATTCTTTTTCCTGTATTCCACCAATCGCTTTACTTTTTTTCAGTGATGAAACTGAGATTATATTCTCTTCATGGGAAAACACAACTGCCTGAACACATAAAAAGAGAATCTGGATTTATCTATGCAAATTGGACCCAAAAGAATACTTAACAGTTAACACCACATCTACTGACCAACTTGTCCAACTAATTTCCTTCTCTTGTTAGTTCAGAACTTAAAAATTTTATTCTTGTTCTCTTGATTTACAACTGGAGGGTCATCCATGTTTTGGACCTTCTTTTTGACTATTAACTAAAGTTTGCTTTTTACAACCTTTTTTGCCTTCCTTGAAAGGCTACAAATCTCTTGCTTTGGTCGGCATGTATCCATTAAATCTGTAGATAAAGGTCCTAATTGAGAGTTATGCATCAGAAAGTACCACATATATGAAATACAGTTTCTTTTTTCTCTTAAGATGCCATTGATATCTATAATGCAACCGACAGGGCATGCAAAACATGAACAATTAAGCATATTTGCCCACTAATAGTTGTAAAAAAAACCATCAACTCTGAGAGTATGTACTTGTATATTGATAAATAGGATGATGTAAAAATAAACATATTCCTTATCCAGGATTCTAGTGTTTGAAAGATGACCGATCCAGGAATTGAAACAACAAAACCTCCATGTGAACACAAATGATGGGATGAGCAGCGCCACAAGTTCAACCAAGCATTGCAGAGTGTAGGTTCACCTTAATTTCCATGGAAATTTAATGAATGATGGCAGCTTTCACCAATGCTATAACTGTTAAGGAATTTTGTCCACAATGACATGTTCTACTCATGACAATACATATCCATGAGCAAGTTTGGTAGCTACATTCAATTCCATAACCATCTTCCGGCCATGGTGGATCCCATCTTCTCCTCTCTTTTTCCTTTCCACAGAAACTATGACTATTGGAATAAAAAAAACAAAATATGTGCCAGGATTAGGCAAATAATTGGATTATAAAAGCAAAATCTCTGTGCATGTGGACCTAAAACTAAAGGTAATAACACTAACTTGGAAATTTAGAGACGTCTATGAACTGCAATTACTCTAAGATCCCAAAAAAAAGGCTTAAACATAGTAGAGATTAATTTGCTGCAATTTTTACTCTATTGAAGACCTTTAATTTTTATCAACTGCTATAAGTAAATTAAACACATATGCTATGGTAACTTCAATTTGTAAATTACACTCAACTAAGCTTTGGTCTTCATTATGCAATAAATTATTGGTTACCAAACAGTTCTTTTTTGAAAGGAACTAAAGATACTGGAGGAAGGCAGCCATGTGCTTGATGTGATGAAGAAAAAATTGTAATTAAGAAGTGAAAGCGAATAAGCCATTCAATGCAAAATGGGAAAGAGAAAGAGAGGTTGCACATCACATCCAACCTTAAGATGGATACTAATCAATAATTAAACTACAAAAATTCTCTGGGTTTGATCTAATAAATGAAACCACATACCTTGAAAATGGAATGCTGTGAAGGAACCAATAGAGTTGGGTTGATATTAAATAAATTCTTTAAACAGATTAATGGAATAGTTGTCATGGACCACTGGGAAGAATCCATTAATTAATATCAGCTGAGCCTGTGAAGAATAATCTTGGTGAAGAAAAGCACTCATCAGCAAGTGAAAAGGGTCCCCTACAAAAGGGCAGAAAGATAAGTTCAAAAATCCCACTATTGTCATCTTGTTTCAACATCATCATTAGTCTCAAAAGCAGAACACTTTAAAAGGGGCAGTCGGCCATTGAAAACAAAGTAGTTTACAGAGCCACGTTGTAACGATTGTTTCAACAGTCCTCCAACATTTTGAGCATCTTTTGTTTAATTCTGATGAGCATATCTCATTTATACAAATCCCATTTTATTTTGCTGCTTGTTTGGAGAAAATCAAACATTAGATAAAAGTTGATAACTTCTCTTCAGGAGACCAAAAATTCTTGTCTATACCTTTTATCCCTACTTTACACTTGAAGCTTTTGATAGATAAAGACATCCATTAATCTTCAAAGGATAACTCGTTTCTATTTCTGCAGTGTTCTGTAAAATGACACTTAAATGGGCAAATTTAATACCCAAAATTCCAAATCTAATTTCACATTGCAATGTTGTGTAACAAAGTATGTACATTTCAATGTTATAAATACAACTAGCTAAAAACAATGAAACAAATAAACCCTAAGGGTTGCCCTGGCAGCCAAGAGGTTTGTTCCTTTCTTTGAGTTTTTAGGTTCAAACCTTGGAATTGCTTACCAAAATAACATTGTGACTTACCATCGGATCCTTTGGGTTTGTAGAGTGTTCAATAGACCTTGGGAATTAATTCAGGTATGCGCAAGCTGGTCCGGACACTCTGGTTACCAAAAAAAAAAATGAAACAAATATTAATCTTCCAAAATTGAGATGACTTCACAAGGTACAAACTCTAATCTGAAACTGATTGATGAACCTTGTCAACAAGGGAAAGAAATGCAAGAATACAAGAAAATAGCCCAATTCTATTTCTACAAAAGCCCAGCTGGCAAGACTTAACTTTAGCCCAATTTCAACTCTTTTATTTTTGACCTTTGCCAATCCGAACAAATTTGGGCTTTAAAATCCAACGTGCAATAGTTGGGGTTTAAGAGGAAAAAAGAAAACATGAGGGGTTAAAAAGGAAAAATAGAGAAAACTACGAAAATATCTAGTTGATTGCCTTGCCTGTTTCGCCTTTGTTTATATAATGTGGGTGAGCCCAACTGTTGAGAAGATACTGCCCAATGTCAAAGACACTCTTAAGTTTGAATTATTTAAACACCCCTAACTCAAAAGACAATACTATCCTTTATTTCACATTTGTCAGGGTTTGGTTGGCTTAATCTCTGTACCTGCACAAATTCCCATATAAGGTATATAAACTCCCAAAACCCTAACTCATTTGTTTTGACACACTTCCTCATTCTACCACATACAAAAAGAGAGAGAATAAAGTGAAGCAAAGCCACTAGGGTTTTAGACACTCACAAAGTGAGAGAAAGAGAGGAAGAGGAAGATTTAGAGTTAAGGTATTTGTTATTAGCTACCAAGAGAAGAATGGTGGCAGACAAGGGCAAGAAGACCAAAGTAGAAGAAGAAAACGCTGAGCCCATCGACTCAGAACTTGTTCTGTCCATCGAGAAGCTTCAAGAGATCCAAGATGAGCTTGAAAAGGTTATATATTTGCACAAATATGTTTAAGGTTTTTTTTTTTCCCCCCTCTGTGTTTGTGTTTATGAATTTGTTACTGTTACTGTTCCTTTTTTTTTTTTTTTTTTTTTTTTAACTAATACATTTTGTTTGGTTGCTGAGAGCATCGACGAAATTAAGGTAGAAAAATTGTGGGTTTTACTTTTAGTGAGGTTTTGATGGAGATTTAGTAAAATTGGGTGCCATAAGTAAAGTGGATAAATTAACAATAAATTTGTAGGCAGTATATGTTTGTTTTGAAGGGTTAAATTAGATTCTCGGAAGATGTCAATGCAAACTCCTTTGAAAGAATTTTGCTTTATTTGCTTTTCTTAAAGAAAAATTTGTTAAGTTAAATTTTATTTGAATGTATTGCTGTTTTACTTGATAATTGTTTTCTGTCAGATGTATATTGGTTCTTTCCGCTTTGTTTGTGATTGATTTTATAAGTTACTTCTTTTTTTCCTGGTGAAACTGCACTGTGAACCACATTGAAGCAGCATTATTTTGGTTGAGCATGATTTGAAGTGCATAGCTATTCGAGTTGGCCTTTTGTGTGTGTGTGTGTGTGTGTGTGGGAGGGTCTGTGAAATAAATTAATTTGACGTTTCTGGGCAGTGCTGAGAAGAAAAGGTGTCTGTATGCTTGATCTTAAAACTGCTGCATTATACACTACATTTTGGATTTGGTTTTGGTTTTGGTCATTGAGGGTGCATTTAAGTCTAAACGGCAGTCCGTTTTCCTTTGTAATTAGTATAGCTTGAAATGTCTCAATTGATGCTTGTTAATTGCACGCATTTAATCATTGTCTACTGTCATATGTTTAATTGCCTGAAGTTTGAATTTACTTATTCTGTTTTTCGTGCTTTGAATTGATATTAGTATTACATGTAGTATGGACATATGATAACATTCATTTCTGTAGGAGTGCATTTGAGTATGAAAATATTCACTCACAAAATTACTAATCAAGTTTAATCTCATAATTTTTTCCCTTTTCTATTAATTATCTAGATTAATGAAGAGGCAAGTGAGAAAGTTTTAGAAGTGGAGCAGAAATATAGTGAGATACGCAAGCCAGTCTATGATAAGCGGAATGACATCATTAAATCCATTCCTGACTTCTGGTTAACTGCTGTGAGTAGTTTGTTCTTATTTGTTTACATGGGGAAAACTATAATTCATGAACTGTCATGATCAGAAGCTTTTTGTGGTTGACTTGTTTCTCTCTCTATGCAGTTTATTAGTCATCCTGCTCTTGGTGAACTTTTGAGTGATGAAGATCAAAAGGTTTGAATGTTGCTCTCTTATGAATTGATGTTGAATTTTTGCAGTTATTTATTTTACAGCTTCCATTTTTGTTATCCTAAGAAGTTGAACCGCTATTTCGCTGTTAGATTTATTTAAGCACATCAACTTTTAACCATGATGCCAGAAAAGTAGTTTTCTATTTCTTCAATTGATTTGTTTTTCTGCTTAAAGATTTTAATTGTCCTTCTGCTCTCCTTTTTGCCTTGATAGATATTCAGGCACTTGAGCTCTTTGGAGGTGGAGGATTTTAAAGATGTCAAATCAGGATACTCTATTACATTTGTGAGTTTATTTCTGCTATTCTTCTTGATTTTGTGAACAATTAAAAGCTCACTTTTTAGTCAGACTTAGCTTTAGTAGTAGCAATGTCAATTCATGCTCTTTCCTGATTGGTGGACATACTGATGTGTTTTAATCTGTTTCTTTGGATTTTTCAGAACTTCAACCCCAATCCTTATTTTGAGGATTCCAAACTTACAAAGACTTTCACCTTCCTTGATGATGAAGGTTCAATGAAAATTACTGCTACAACAATAAAGTGGAAAGAGGGAATGGTGAGGGTTTTTTCTGTTCAGTGCTTTCTGACAAGTGTTATATTTATTTTTCTGCTCTGGTTTTGATTTGATTATGTTCCTTCTGTATAAAGGGTTTACCGAATGGAGTTAATCATGAGAAGAAAGGAAACAAGCGGCCATTTGCTGAAGAAAGGTTGGCTTTTATTCATTGGCAAATTTTGTCATTCAGAACTTTTATTTCACTGCTGTCGTTATCTGTAGGTTTTCCTGTATTGAGGATTTAATCTGAGGACATATGCAATAAACTATAATTAGTTGCTTCTAAAATTGAACTTAGTAAGCTTGATGAGTGATGATCACTCTTCTGATTTGGAGTCGTCAAAATCTTTAGAAATGTTATATGTGGCTGAGCATGGTTTGCCAGGGGTTTAAAATTTTCAGTTAATGGTACAATTAGGTATCTGTATTTATCAGTTACTGAACATTGATGGATTAGTACTATCTCTATACTTTATGAATGTACTAGTTATGTACTATTTGTTATCAAAGTTTTAATAGTTCTTTTAAGGTTTCGTTCATCAATTAACCTAATGTTGATGGAACATTAGGTTTTAATGGTTATGCACTTCTGTGGAAGTGAGGTAATATGGCTTTTATTGTCCATCTTTTTATAAGTTCTTATTTTGTTATATGGGTAAATTGAATTTTAAAACTAGAAATAAATATGGTATGCTTTGCATTGACAACATGCTTCCCAAAGTATGTTTGTCTAATATACAGTTCACAAACGTAACTTTAGTATCCTTTTTTTCATAACTTTTACATTCTAAATTTTGCATATTCACATCTGTACTCAGCATCTTACTTTTGATATTGCAACTATCAATGCAGTTTCTTTAGTTGGTTTAGTGATACTCAGGAGAAGGATACCATGGACGGCATGCATGATGATGTAAGTTCCATCACTGTCTACAAATTGATTGTTAAGATCCATGCCAAATGTGTAGATTGATTATACAGATTCTTGAATTGAGTTTGTGTTTTCTCTGAAAATTGCAGGTTGCAGAGATCATCAAGGAGGATTTATGGCCCAATCCTCTCACTTACTTTAACAATGTACCTTTTTTTTCCCTATGGTCATTTTTTTCCATTTCCCTTTGTGATATTTGAAGTTTGAGTATGACCTGAAATCTTTTTCTGCTTCCCTCTCTAACTTTAATTTATGTGTTTTAGGAAGCTGATGAAGAGTTTGAAGGGGATGAAGCTGATGAAGAGGTAATTGAAGGTTCTCTTTCAAAAAGAAATAAAAATAAAAAATAACGGGAAGATATTTCAATCAGTGTTTTTTTTCCCCTGAATATCCACTTGAAGATGCCTATCTGGTATTTTGCCTTATTAGTCAGTGTTCATAGTTTTTTGCTTTTATTTTTTTTAATAGATTAAATATTGGTTTTCATTGTTTGCCATGTTCAATTCATATTTTTTAGTGTCATCATTGTGTGTGTGTGTGTGTTGGTATTTTGCCTTATTAGTCAGTGTTCATAGTTTTTGGCTTTTATTTTTTTTAATAGATTAAATATTGGTTTTCATTGTTTGCCATGTTCAATCAGTGTGTGTGTTCTGAATTCTTGAATTGAACAAGTTATTGAAGAATTGAGAACTGAAAGTAAAATAGAAATGGGGACCCCTTTTCCTCTTAAAACATCTCTCCGTTAGAAATTAGGTTTCGTTGGTACATTTTACTAATCTGAATGGTGAAGACATGTTACTGATAACTGGTTTTCAAAGTAAAGATTAATGATTAAAGATATCTGTGTCTGTGTGATGTATTTTTGAGTTTAGTATTTTAGATGGGCCATAGGTATAGAGCTGCAATTAGGCATTAAGAAATTATGCTGTTATAAGTCCTATAAATAACAGTTGTGACGGTGAAGTTGGTGTAATTGAAGCTAATTTACAGATCAGATGGAGTTCTTTTTCTTGATCTACTGAACAAGCAATGCTTTCTGATTTTTAACTACATCTCTTTTAACATTGGAACCATGCCTTCTCATGTTGCATACAAAGATAGAATAACTTGGGAGGCCGTAAACCTTTGTGAGGGGAACCGGTTGAATTGCAGACAAAAACATACTGATACTGTTGTGTTGATTTCTGGGTTCCATCAATTGACAGGGAAAAGAAGACGATGACTCTGACGATGATGAGGATGATCAAGAAGATGATGATGACGAAGATGGTGATGACGACGGCAACTGAGTTATCTTCAACCGAACACTCACTTATATTAGCTTTATCTGCTTTGGTATCAACTTGGTGTAAAGTTGTCTCTAGTGGTTTCTTTAGTAAGATGATGGGGAAGGTGACCAACTTGACTCTTTCATGATAGTTTTCTATAGTGTGTAAGCAACATCTATCATCACAGGCCATAGTTCTGACTGTTATTTATTTTTACTTAAAAGGCCCTTCTATCATGTTTTCTTCTTGAGTTTATTCTTGTGGGTTCCCTTCCCTCCCGGATATGCTTGTTAGATGATGTTATGTGGCTTATTTTTTTTTCTTTTTTATTCTGTTTTAAGCTCCGCCAATGAGGAAAAAGCACAGTTATACTATGTGGTGTAAAGATGCTTAGGCATCTTATTCCTATATATATCAGAATCCAAAGGATTTATAGATATTAGGGGCTCTGTTTGATGGCGCATTTTCATTAAACTTAACCAGCTTTATGTGTAACTGTTAAGAGAATGTTTCGGAATGATGCGAAAACCTCTGTTGAGTGTTTGACCATTATTGCCTCATTTGTCATCCTGAAGCATTAAACTTCAAGACATCTAAAGCAGAGTATGCGTTTATGTATATGGCGCAAGTTCAGAGCAAAATTAGTTTCGGGATATGGGATGACTCCAATTAGAATGTCTGCGAAATTGGTTGGCCTTCTGGCTGCTTTGCATCGAGGCAATTTGCTACTTGGGAATTGGGATGTCTCGCAATTTGTGACCAAAGTTACATTTCTGCCAATTTTTCTAGTCTAAAATGGTAATTAACAAATGGTCATGTGCTGGCATCTTAATAAATTAATCAAAGCAAGGCCAAATTGTTAACAAATAATGCA
This sequence comes from Pistacia vera, assembly GCF_008641045.1. Taxonomy (NCBI): domain Eukaryota; kingdom Viridiplantae; phylum Streptophyta; class Magnoliopsida; order Sapindales; family Anacardiaceae; genus Pistacia; species Pistacia vera. Next base: position 349,855 of record NW_022195993.1, on the reverse strand, counting down.
AATCAGGATGAGCCTCAACTAAGCAGAAGGGTGAAAAACAAAAGTTGTTTCGGTCCAAGATTCCTCATTCCTATATATTTACTAGGATAAGCCCTCAATTAAGCCAGGAGTCTTGAAATGGATTACTCCATTCCCACAGTTGATCTCTCACCTTTCTTTAGAGAAAATGACGAGGATGGCAAGAAGAAAGCCATAGAAGTGATAAGAGAAGCTTGCAGCACCTATGGCTTCTTCCAAATCGTGAACCATGGGGTTCCTCCAACTTTGTTGTGCAGAGCCCTGGAATTGTCCAAAACATTTTTCGGATATTCAGATGAAGAGAAACTCAAATCTAGTCCAGGATCTGGTGCGCCCCTTCCAGCTGGTTACAGCAGGCAGCCTCTGCACTCCCCGGACAAGAATGAGTATATGCTGATGTTTCCACCATCGTCTACCTTCAACGTGTACCCTGAAAACCCACCTGAATTCAAGTATGTCTTTGCTGAATCTTTTCATGTTTATTCCCGAAATTCTGTTCTCTTAACATTTTTCACTCCTGATTTTGGTAGGGAGGTATTGGAAGAAGTGTTCTCCCATTTGACCAAGACATGCTCGCTTATAGAGAGCATTGTGAATGAGTGTTTAGATCTCCCTCCCAATTTCCTCAAAGAATATAATCATGATAGGAGCTGGGATTTCATGGCAGCTTTGCGTTACTTCCCGGCTACTGAAGCTGAAAATAATGGAATAACGGAACATGAAGATGGGAATTGTGTTACATTTGTGTTCCAAGATCAAGTTGGAGGCCTGGAGGTTAAGAAGAACGATCAATGGATACCAGTAACTCCTGCTCAAGACACAATTGTTGTCAATTTAGGAGATGTTATTCAGGTACAGAGAATTATATTCACCCTTTACTTCTTTCAGACCTCCTTTTGCTTCTTATTCTCTATGCCTGTCTAAATCAAGATACGAAAAAAAAAAGTGACTTAAAACTTGCATAATGTGATGAAAATTGGATAAAAAAATTAAGAGGATGTTATCTTTATTGTATCAATTTCTGTTTAGATTTACTTAAAACCTCTCCTGTAATTGATATTGTTTGGCCCTGGAACATTAATTATATATTTGGAGAAGGTACTGAGCAACAACAAACTGAAGAGTGCAACCCACAGAGTGGTGAGAGTGAAAGGGAAAAGCCGATACTCGTATGCTTTCTTCTATAACTTGCAGGGAGATAAGTGGGTAGAACCATTGCCACAATTCTCTAAGGACATTGGAGAGCCGCCAAAGTACAGAGGATTCTTATACAAGGAGTACCAGGCATTAAGGATGAGAAACAAGACTCACCCCCCTACCAAACCTGAAGATGTAATTCACATAACCCACTATGCTACAACTACCTAGCAAAATGCCATATCATCCAACATTCATTTGTTTTGCAGCTTCTTTAAGTGTTCTTTCTAAACTTCTGTTGACTGATTCTGGAATGTGCAAATTATTGAAAATGGCTATTGACAGTGTATTGATTCAATGTTTTGGTATAATGAAAGTTGACTAAACAGCAATTAGCTCAGACTATATAATATGTGGTTGGCTTAGATTTAATTCATTTATAATTTCTTATGTTGAGCTCATCCATTTTGTTTCTGGTAAGGTGTTATTATCGAGCCATTTAATTTTAAACCATCATCTCTATAACAAATATTATTTTAATACATATACTCAAAGAATGAGTTTAACTACAGTTATAGAACATCTTAATTTCCTAATAGCAAAAAACAAGGGTTTTGAACCATCAGTAACAGATTGATGAGATCAGTCTAATAGAGAGAAGTGGGAGTAACATACAGGTTGTCAACGAGAACCAGTGTAACGACAGTTCTTTTTGCTTCTTTCCCAATATCTTGAGAAGTTGACAAAAACAATGGTTTTCAACAGTATTCTCATGTTAATTTTAATACTAGTGGGAGTAACATACAGGAGATATAGTAAGTAAGCGAAAGTCAATCAAAATGGTTAGCTCAGGTATACAAACCGTTGATCTCTTTCATTCTTCAAAGAAGGAGATGAGAAAGCCAAGATCAACGCCATGAAAACGATTGGCCATGCTTGCTCTGAGATTGGTTTTTTTCCAAATTGCTAATCATGGTGTGCCTATTGACATAATGCGACGAGCTCTTGCACTGTCTGAAACTTTTTTCGAGTACCCAGATGAGGAAAAACTCAAGTCCAGTCCTGAACCTGGTGCACCTCTTCCAGCTGGGTATGCTAAGCAGCCCGAACGCTCGGCTGACAAGAATATGAATACTTGCTCATGTTTCCACCAGGTTCAACCTTCAACGTATATCCCAGTTCCCCATCAGGGTACAGGTACTCTCTTTGGTTTCATTTAGTTCTTTAAAACACTTTTTTTTTTTTTTTTTTTTTATGTTTTTCATGTGAATGAATGTTCAAAATGTATATGTTTCTTAAATATAATCTCAGGGAGGCATTAAAGGAGATCTTCTCATACTAATTAGTGAAGATGTGAATTTCATCACTTTTGTGTTTCAGGATGAAGTTGGAGGACTTGAGGTCCAAAAGGATGGGGAATGGATGCCAGCAACTCCCATGGAGGACACACTTGTCGTCAAGGTCGGAGACATTATCCAGGTACTAATTATAACTATTTTTATACTACACATTTAAGCTATATGCAATAGGAAAATCTCTAAATCTTTTTTCACGTCATGTTTAGGTATTGAGCAACGACAAATTCAAAAGCGCAAGTCACCGGGTGGTTAGACAAAAAGGAAGACATCGTCACTCCTTGGCCTTCTTTTATAACATAGGTGGTGGTAAGTGGGGTTGAACCATTGCCCCCAATTCACCAAGGAGACTAAAGAGGCTCCCAAGTACAGAGGATTTCTTTATGTTGATGCTTGATTTTGACACCAACGACTCACACGTGTAAAGTGCTAAGCGGGCTTAGAAGTTACACGGAAATATGTAGCAAGAGAAAATATAAAAGACGGTTTTTAAAGTGGTTCGGATGCTCAAAAGCGAATCCTACGTCCATTGTAGTTGTATTAATAGGTGGTTACAATCAACTCGCATGTAGCGAGCTAACTTACAATCTAGAGAGAATATATATATATATATAGAGAGAGAGAGAGAGAGAGAGAGAGAGAGAGTATGTTGTTTAAGACTAAAAATAAGTCAATCTTGTAAATGAGAGAGGAGCCCCCTAGTTAAAGTGAGAGGATTCAAGGTAATAATCATAAGCCTACAGTCCGGCAGGTATGGAACAATTCCTAACCCGCTTCCCATTAGTTGTCTACACGAGAGACATCCTTTAATTGCGTAGGGCTTGGGCAGGTGGATGATTCCTAGCCACTCGCAAGCCTGACATTCACCTGTTGAACTGACGAGTACTATACCTCTTCCGTTATTGTGCGACGTGGCAACGTCTAAACGGCACGAAGCCTCCCTGAATTCTAATTGGCTCTTGCTGACAAGAGTCCATGTCAACCCTGACTTTTTAGGCATAACAGAAGCCCCCCAATTTTTAAGGTTTAAGGATTGAACCTTGAGAACTTCATGATTATGCAGCAACTTGACTTGTCCCGAATAACGTTTGGTCGAGCTAATCGAGTCGCAAGGAGGTCGCAGCATATGTCTCTGAGAATAGCACAAGCGACCTAAGGTGGCCTTCTCCCACTGGTTCAACAACCTGGGTCAGACCCTACTTAGTGTCGTACCGACATGCTTTGAATCTCATCCGCAGCTTGTGACCTGAGAATACTTAGCACATTTTTACCGATAGCAAGGAATCACATCGTCTTGAAACCGATACACAGTGAAGAGTGTTTTACTCGAACAACCTCTTTAGATGTTATCTGTTGCGCTTGACAACTAGTCTGGTCAATAAAATAATCTTTATTTTGACAGACGTGTCTAATGTGCAATAAGTGCCAACCATGCGCATTAAATGCAAGTCATGCTGAAACGACATTCTCTTTCTGAGCATTAAATGCAGATGAGGGCCCATTTAATATGGAGGAGATAATCGCGCTGATGCTTGGTTGCTCCAATGGAGGGAAGCGTCGATTGGTATTCACGAAGCGTGGAGGTTACTTTTTCTCGCAGATTAACGACACATAGTCGCAATCAATGGTGAGAAACGTATCCCACCCAAGCATTGCTTGCCTAGGAAAAGCAATCGTCGTTTTTCCCCCTATAAAACCCCGGGCTCGCTTCAAGTTTTGTCACATAACTCATATTTTCAGAGAAAAAACAAAACTCTCACGAAGTCAGTCTAACCTTCTTCCAGTTGATGCACATTCTCCGTTACGACAAGAAGTTCATTCCCAGTGACCAAGAGGTAATGAGGATTTCTCTTTCGTTTTCTTTTATTATGTTGTTAATTGCTTAACTGTTGCAGTAATGGTGGGTATGAACTGTCTGACAAGCTTTCATGATGCGTGTTTTCGGAAAGTGGTGAGAAGAGGGCTTTTTTCTTCATAAAGAGTGAGAAGTTAGGGCACGAATCCTTGGGGATTCATTCCCAAGGGTTTTTAGGGTTTTTCTAGGAGTTTAGGAAGGCATATTAGGGTTTCTTCCATGTCATCGTATGGAACACTGTACGGAGACTAAGCTATCTCTACATGTCGCCCCTTTTTCAGACTTTAGGAGAAATGGATACCTCTATGACCAGGGCAGCCGAGGGGACGAGCTCACAGGCGCCGGGTGCCCCAGCAGGTCCCGTGCAAGAGACCTTGTCAGTGGGCACTCGGGACAAGATACAGAAAGCACTGGACCAGTACGCACTTAGTGTGGATGTCTACCAGCATAGGACATATGCAGCTCGAAATCCCCCAAAGAGAATGACCGCGATCTCTGAGGCGATCTTTAAATGCGAGGCGTTGATACATTTTCATCCTTTCATTAGATTGATCCTCGACCACTTCGAGGTCGCGCAATTGTAATTGACGCCTAATGCGTATATGATAGTTGTCGCTATATATATCGTATGTGGCAAAAACAGCCTTGGCGAACTGACAGCGTCGGAGCTCGCATGCGCTTACTATCTGAAAAAAAGCAAGGACAAAGACTCTTTTTAACTCTCGAAACGATTTATGATCGAGGGAGGAATATTTGGTTACCCCAGTAACGTTGAGGCTTATGAGACCAAATTTTTCTTTTTTGAGTATAATGGCATCTACCAGTTTAGGGAGCCGAGTAGGTTTTCCTTTCCTTCAATTTGCAAACTGTTCCTTTTTCTTCAGCTTTTGTTTCTAACAAACTTTTTGTCTCATTGTAGGAAATAAGACGACTAGATTGATGGCTTTGACATATTTCAACCGAATTGTGGCATTCGGTAAAGCAGAGTCGCGATGCAAGACTGCTCGTGACTATTGCCAACATAAGAAAGTACAATTTTTTCAATCCAAAAGCGTCTCTGGAACCCTTAGTTCGTAAGTATCCTCACACTTAGAACCTCTTTCTTTTGTCTGTGGCAACCTTTTCGCTAACATGTTTTCATGGCGTGCAACGACCATACCACCCAGGGTTCCAAGGTCAACGACGAAGACCAGAGGGTTTGTATTTCCTTGGGTCGCCCCAACTAAGCCAGCCGAGGCGATCCCTAGCGATATCCCCACTTGAGGGATACAAATTGGCCCGCGAACACCCATAGAGTGACATGGAGAAGCTTCTCGGCCCACTGTTGCTCGTGCCACTAAGCAAAAACTATGGGCTAGAAAACTAAGAAAAAAAAGCAGTTGTGGGCCTAGTTAGTAAATACGGGTACGACAAAAAAATGGTACGGGAATTATACGGGTATAATACGATAAACGGTGAAAAATACGTTTATAAAAATTCGGCTATGAAATTCGGATACGGGAAAAATATGGTACGGGTATTTACGGGTTTAATAAAGTGCATTGTCAATAATACGTTTTGAAAAATACGGCAATATCAATCTTAGTTTTAACACTTTTATGGACTACCTGGTTAAAATCAACATAACATTTCAAATGCAAAGTATTCAATTAACCAATAATACAAATACACAATATATAACTGATGTTCAAATTATAGTCTCCAGACTCAAACACAATATTTAGCCAAGATTCAACTATAGTGTCAAATTAAACACATAAGTCATAATAGAATTGGGTTATGAGATGTGATAATTTTAACGCTATTGATGAGTGATGAGCCCTCTTCTGCTTTTCAGGCCTTGGGATAAGAGGGTTAAAATTAATCTAGTACTATAATCAAACTATTTTGAAGTATATTTATTTATTGGTTAGAATTGGATTATATAGTATATTTATTTATTTGAATATAAGAAATAATTTTTATTTTACATTTAATGGTTAAAAGGACATTCTTGTCAGTCTAGTCTGCACAAATTTTATTATAAAGTTAATATTACTTACAACCCTAAAATACAAATAGATGGTAATTACCTTCATTAACTTGGAAATTAGTCACTTAAACTCTTATCTTCAATTTCTATTAAAAATCAGGTTATTAAATAAAAGAAAAGTTAAGTTTTATAAAAATAAAATGTATAAATTAATAAATAACCATTTTTAATAATTAAGAAAAAAAATCAAATTTTAAAAAAATATAAAAAATAAAATAAAATTGCCCCAGCCCCTTTTATCCTTCTCCCACACCCCACCGCCACAAAATCCTCCACCCCCGATATTCTTTCATAATTCACACCTGCTACGCACCTTCCCTCATTCCCAAAATCTAACAACCCTAGCGCCCCACCTTCATCATCTTTCGAAACCACTACGAACTCTAGCAGGGCCACCTCCTCTAATTTCTTTTCTTCTTTCTCTTCATTCTTGTTTTCCCTCCCTCACTATTAGTTTAATGTTTTCATGGATTTGTTCATTTTCAAGGTGAATTTGATGGTTGTTTAGGGCGCACTGCTGACTGCCAAAGAACTGAAGAAGAAGGACTGAACCAGATCTGTTTTAATTTTTTGTATAAACCCACCAAAACGATGTCATTTTGGGGGTGTGAGATTTTGTTTTTTTTTTTTTCAAAAATTCGCGAATTATCCGGAAAACCTTATTATACACAAATTATACTACAGATTTTACAAAATACGTATACACGCGTTTTATACGCGAATTATATGGATGTCCATACAATTCACATATAATACACGTTTTTACTAACTAGGGTTGTGGGCTAAGGAATCGGAGTCCGAACCGGAGGGCTTAGGGGTGCAGCTTGGGGGATCACAACCTTACCAGGCTTTTCGCTCGGGGATGCCCCCGAGGAGCACACCAGGCACCTCTGTAGCCCCCGAGAGCTCGCGCAAAGGAGCGAGGGAGGTCGTGGTTGCCCAAAGGAGAGTGGGCAAACAACAAATCGATGAGATGCCAATTCCTTCGGGGTCAGACACGCCCGTGCTGGATTCCATGGGGAAACTCCTGGAGCATCTGCAACAGGTGGTGTATACCCTGCTAGAGTGCCAATTGGCTATGGCTTTTGAGGAGTTTGTGGCTTCTCGACCCGCGGACCTGGTGGCCACTGTGCTCCAACTGCAAAGCCGGGTAAAATAGCTTTCTCTTACCAAGAATTTTCTAACTTTTACGATTCTTAGAAAAATAAAAGTTAACTCTTGCTTCTTTTCTTATGCAGTCCCTGCTCGCCTTGCTTATGGCCCAACAGAAGATCGATCTAGACTCTGCTAGAGGGTTCCACGAGCTAAGGGAAGAGAATACAAAGCTGAAACAGGACTTCGTGGCTTTAGACGCAGAGGCGAAGGCAAACCATATTCAGGCAAACCAGTATCTGGTAGAGAGAAATTATGCCCTTCGCACGATGGACTTCTAGAAGATTGAGTTCGAGAAGAGAGATGAGGAGAACAAAAAGCTCCAAATGACAACGGCCAGACTCACCAACGAGTGTGGCGAGAGAGAGAATGAGCTAAAGGTAAACTTTGAGCGTGCCATGAAGGCGAAGGAAGAGAGAGCTCGACTGTGGGAAAATTTAGAGAGGTAGAAGAGAGCTTTGGAAATGGACCTTGAGGTGTCCCAAGGGCGGGTCGGTTCATTAACTGATCAGATGAAATGGTAAAACCTTGAACTCGAGAGGAAGGCCGCTGACTGGGCAATACAGGCCATCTAAAACTTGCAACAAAGGAATCCTGGGATGGACCTCTCTGACCTCCCGATTGAATATCAAGACATCCTTGCTTCCATGGCCCAAGCTGATGATGCCGAGGAGGAAGAGGGATAAGAGCCTCCTCAAGAGGATGACCAGCCAGAGACATACGTCCCCGAGGACCCAACAGCTAGTCAGATGGTTAGCGACCATCCGAGGGATACAGAGGTCGCGTCAGCAGAGCTTGGAGGCAGGGACCAGTGATTGTTCTTTCTGCTTTTGCATAGCTTTTCTTTTTACTCTTCCTCTTTCTTTTTATTACTTATCTCTTTTTTTGCCGTCCACTGTACTTATTCGAATCCCATATATATAAAAAAAGTATTTTTAGCCATTTGTGATAGCACTTCTATAATTCGAACACTTCACAAGACTAATGTTACATATCTGAACATGAAACTCGTAAAATATCGTAATGAACAAGATCATACAAGACAAATATTTGTTCAAGATAAAGAAGAACGATCTTATTCATAAAGGTTACAAGGAAAACTTTACAAGTAAAAGAAATGGAAAATTAAGAGTGAGTTTGGAATTAATGGTAATACGGGCGAAGATGTTCAGCATATAAGCTCGCGGTACTTTGGAACCATTAAGCCTCTTGAGGTGATACGGTCTAGGTCGAATTACCTTGGCAATGCGGTATGGACCTTCCCAGTTAGGTCCCAGTATCCCCACACTCTTGTATCGAGAAGGACTTCTTTCAGAACTAGGTCATCGACCTAAAAGTTTCTTCTCTTGACCTTAGAGTCGAAGAACCTTTTCGCACGCTGTTGGTAGGATGCTATCCTTAACCGAGTCTTGTCACAGTGCTCTTCAACTAGGTCTAGACTTGCACGTAGAAGTGCTTCATTGTCTGTTTCATTGAATAGGTCTCTCTGGAGCGAACCAGTCCCTACTTCCACTAGATCATAACCTCGCGGCCACATACTAGCGAAAAGGGCGTTTATGAAGTATGGGTTCTCGGAGTTGTTCTATATGCCCATAGAACTTCTAAGAGGTTATTGACCCAATTGCCCTTGGCAACGCCAAGCTTAGCCTTCAGAGTGTGTTTGATGGTTTTGTTGACAGCTTCAACCCGACCATTGGCTTGCGATCTTGCGACTGAAGTGAACTTTTTATGGATCCCCAGCTCATCGCAAAACTGCTTGAATTCCTCATTGTCGAACTACTTTCCATTATCAGAGATAAGTGTATAAGGAATCCCGTAGCGGCACACTATATTTTTGAAGATGAAGTTTTGAGCTTCTTAGTAGTGATCGCGGCCAAGGGCTTAACCTCAGCCCATTTGGTGAAGTAATCTACCGCGACCACATTATACTTGATGCTCCCCTTTCCAGCTGGCATGGGCCAATAAGGTCAATTCCCCATGTGAAAAATGGCCAAAGGCTAGTCATTGTCATTAGCTAGTGGGAAGGAGCTCACGGGATATTCACGAACCGCTGGCACTTGTCACACTTTTTAAAAAAATTGAAAGTATCTTCCTAAAGTGGAGGCTAATAGTACCCTTGGTAGACAATTTTATTGGCGAAGGATCGTGCGGCAGTGTGATTACCACAGATCCCTTCAAGTGTCTCCCTCATAATATAGTTTGCTTCTTCGTCGGTTAGACATTAGACGAGAGGGGTGCTAAACCCTTGCTTGTATAACTAGTCTCTGATGAGTGTGTAACGAGCAGCTCTAGTGTACAGGATTTTTTCCTTACTTTTGTTACTGGGCAAAGTCTCATCTCGGAGATACTGAATGATTGAAGTCATCCAGGAAATTGACTCTGTTGTAGCTACGGTCTGCTCAGGTAAGCTGATACTAGAAATCTCTATGTGTCGAACTAGAATACTTTCTGGCACAAATGAGTCTAGCGACAAGGCTATTCTTGCCAAGGTGTCCGCGACAGAATTATTGTCTCTCGGGATTTTCTTGATCGTGAAGTGTTTGAAAGGCTTGAGTGTAGTCTTAGCTTTCTTCAAGTAGCTAATCATGTTCTCTTCCTTGGCTTGATATTCTCCTAAGATCTGATTAACAACCAGCTGGGAATCGCTGATTATAAGTTGCATAAATTTAGTGTTTTTAGGTTTGTTTTTATAGCCTTCTAGTTAATTTCTCATTTGTTTTATGTGTTTTGATGTTAGTTTTTGTTAAGTTTGAAATATGAATAGTTAGCTATTGATTTGGAGAATTTTTGTAATTTTCAGGCATTAATTGAGTAGATTGGAGCATTGGAATGAAATTGGAATTCAAAGCTTGAAGAAATTGAGATTAGCTGACAAGTTTGAAGGCCATGGCCTTCAAACTTTCATGGCCTTGCCTTGGTGGTTCACCACGGCCGTGGTGGTGGAATGAAGAAAAAATAACGAGGACAGGAAACACCATGGCCTAGGCTATGGTGACGTACATTTGGACACGGCCAGGGCTGTGTCGAACACTTTTAGGGTTTTTATTAGTTTTTCTTTCATTTTTCACTTAGGACTCTTTTGGGTATTTAGGGGTAATTAAGATTACTCCTTGGGGAGGCCGAATTTGACCTGATTTTGTGTAACAAAAGAGAAAGGAGAATCAAGAACAAAATTCATCAAAGAGTTTGTTTTTACTTTTCAATATGATTTATTTCTTGAATTCTACTCTTGTTTCTTTTATTATGAACTAATTTTCTCAGGCTAAGACTAGGGTTAGTCTATTTATGGATCTGTGATCAATCTTTTACTGTTTGGTCAGTGAATTATTTTTCTAATGATGAGTTTATATTATGTGTTTAATGTTATTAGGAACTTAATCAATTTCTGATAGAATTGTTTTGTGTGATTGAGACCGAGAGGAGATATCACATGAGTGCTCTAGTAAATATAGGCCATAGATTAATTGGATATAGAGATATATGAATTGATACATGAAATAGTCATAGGCAAGATTAACTTGTGCTGAAAGCTAGAGGATTTCACAAAGCTTAATGCTCGTCTATTTCATTAAATCTATATAGAGATATCTAGGTTGTGAAATAGAAGTAGAATTAATATTACTTGAGAGAGAATATTGGTTAACCTAGGAAATCCCGTTATCACATTAATTAAATAAATTCATTGACCATAGTAAATTGAGGGGTGCAGAGAAGTTATAGATGAGCCTGAAGTCTTAGCCATTTTCTTTCATTAAATTCTTAATTTTAGTTTTACTGCAATTCGTTTCTAATATTTCAGATTTTAGTATTTTCAGTTTTAAAGATCACCATTCCAAGTTTTGATTATCTAGATAAAGTTAACACTAATTAATATTTCAGTACTTGTTTACGCAATCCCTTGGGTACGATAACCTGTATTTTGTTATACTATATTACTTGAGACTAGTGCACTTGCTAGTAGTTGTTGCAAATGACACAACAGCTGACAATATTGATCGCACTCGATCCCATTTATCTCGCTAATTGCAAACCAACGAGTAGTACTTCATATTCGGTCTCGTTGTTCGTAGCTTGGAACCCAAATCGAAGAATTCCATGGATGCGAGTCCCCTCGGGACTGAGGAAGAGAAAACCTGCCCCGGCTCTTTTCCTGTTCGAGGAACCATCGACATAGAGGCTCCAAGTTAATAAGTCTGAACGATTTCCTGGATGACTTCGCTGGCTTGTTGCTCGGATTCCTGATTCGGTTGGTACGAGAATTCCGAAATGAAGTCGGCAACAGCCTGCCCTTTATTAGTTGCTTTCGGTCTGTAATGTAGATCGAATTGACTTAGTTCCATTGCCTATTTGAGTAACTTACCTGAAGCTTCCGACTTCTAAAGAACATGCCTGAGCGGGTAGTTGGTCAGAACATGGATTGTGTGGGCATGGAAATAAGGTCGCAACTTCTTGAAGGAGATCAGCAGGGCATAAGCTAATCGCTCTATTTTTGGATACCGTATCTCCGCGTCCAATAGTCGCTTGCTTGCATAATACACTAGCCATTGAACTGTACCCTCTTTCTGAATGAGAGTTGCGCTGACCGCATGCTGAGAAACGGACAGGTATAGGAATAGAATTTCCTTAGGAAGAGGCTTGGACATGAGAGGTGGTTTTTCGATGTGTTCTTTTATGCTCTAAAAAGCCTGCTCATACTCTAGAGTCCACTCAAACTTCTTGTTGGCCCTGAGTATATTAAAAAATGGCAAGCAACGGTTTGTTGCTCTCGATATGAAGCAACTAAGAGCCGTTATTCTCCCATTTAGGCTCTGAACCTATTTTCAGTTGGTCGAGCTTTTCATATTAAAGAGAGCTTAGATCTTCTCAAGGTTGATTTCGATTCCCTTCTGGTTAACCATATACCCTAAAAACTTTCCTGAGGATACTCCGAATGAGCATTTAAGAGGATTGAGCTTTATCCTGTACCTTCGGAGTATGTTGAACATCTCACCGAGATGCACTATGTGATTTGAAGCGACATGCGACTTGACCAGTATGTCATTAATGTAAACTTCCATCGACTTTCTGATCTACTCAAAAAACATACAGTTAACCAGCCGCTAGTAAGTTGCCCTAGCGTTTTCTAGGCCGAAAGGCATGACCTTGTAACAATACAGTCCCCGATCTATAATGAATGAGGTATGCTTTTCGTCTGACGTGTACATCGAGATCTGATTATATCCCAAGTAGACATCCATAAAACTCAGCAGCTCGTGCTCGGAGATAGCATCAACGAGCTGGTCTATCCTTGGCAAGGGAAAACTGTCCTTCAGACAGACTTTGTTTAGGTCAGTGAAGTCGACACAGGTTCGCTACTTGTCATTGGGCTTCTTTACCAATATCGGATTGACAACCCAGCTTGGGTAAAGCGCTTCTCGAATGGACCCGTTCAAAAAGAGCTTATCTACCTTAGTTTTCAAGGCAGCATAGCGCTCAAGGTCTATGGCTCTTCTCTTCTGGCGAACCGGTTTGACTGCACCGTCAATCTTGAGTGCATGACATATGACATTCAGGCTGATCCCGATCATGTCAGCATGAGCCCATACAAAAACATCGACGTTCTTTCTGAGGAAGCTTGTCAGGCTTTTGGTGAGCTGGGGGTTGAGATTACTCCCGATTCTCAATACTCGGGTCGGCTCATTTTGATTGACTGACACCTCAGATAGGTCCTTAACTGGCCCACTGTGAGGGCACTCTTGTATGCAAGGATCCATGTTGTCCTCTATTGGGTCGGGCTGTGGCTCGATTCTGCTAATCGCCATAGCTTACTCGGGGATGCCTATTGGCCTTCCTTTTCCCTTGCACGCCATCTGCACTGCTCTTATGTAACAGTCGCGAGATTCGTGTTGAGATCATTTTACCTCCCCAATCCTTGTCGAAGTGGAGAACTTCATTTTCATATGGTAGATGAAGGTGACTGCCTTGAAATTTCGTAGTAAAGGTCGTCCCAGAATGTCATTGAAGGCGGACAGACAGTCTACTACCAAAAACTTCGTCATTTTGGTCATTTCGTTGGTTTCACCCAACGTGACCAGGTGTGAGATCATTCCCCTAGGAATCAGATGATCCCTAGTAAAATCATAGAGAGGGATGAAGGCAAGCTTCAGTTATGTCTTGTCCAATTACATTTTTTCGAAAGCTCGTTGAAACAGGATATTCACGGCGCTTCCATTGTCCACTAACATTTTGTGGACTTCGCACCGACCTATTTCAGGCACGATGACGAGTGCATCCTCATAGGGATGATGCAGTCGCACCGCGTCTTTCTCAGAAAAGGTAATCTCCTCTTCCCTGCAAACCTTAGTGGGTCACGGCGTCGTGCTCATTGCACTCACGGGGTCATGACGAGCTTCTTGAGTATACCTCTCCTAGGCACCTCGAGAATTCTTCGAGAGGTGCAGTCCTCCAAAGATGATTCCTACGCAGTAGAGACCCTTGCGACCACGACGCTTCTTCCCTTGTTCCTCTTGTTCCTTTTCCCGCACGAGAGTCGGACCATCAACATACTCTTTGAAGTGCCCCTGCTTGATGAGGTCTTTGATTGCTTGCTTGAGATTCCGACACCTATCGGTGTGATGCCTATTATCCCGATGATAGCGGTAGTATTTTTTGCTGTTCTTGGCTGAGGGGGGATTCTTCATGGGCTCTGGCTCTCCGAGCAGGTTGGCCTCCTCTGACTTATCTAAAATAGCCAACACTGAGGCATTCAAATGAGTGTATTGACTTTTTTCGAGATCGCGACGAGGAACTCGAGCATAAGATTTTTTGTGCTCAAATCGCTGCTTCTTTCCTTTTCGCTGATCGTCATTAGCCCATCTATGATTAGCCCTTCTACTATTCTCCCCCCGGTTGGGAGCATTAGTCGAGGGACCAGGGTCGTGGCGATTAAGAGTGGCCACGGAATTTTCAATTCGGAGATATTTCTCAGTGAGGTTGTAGAAGCGAGTGAGGGAAACATTGTCCTCAGATTGCAGTTCCTTCCACAAGTCAGTCTGTGGGCGAACTCCCGTGATAATGAGAGTTTGAACGGACTCCTCGGGAGTATGAGCCACTTTATGGAGTTCCTTGAGGAATCTGTCTATATAAGATTGGAGGGGTTCATTCCTCTCCTACTGTATGTTGCTCAGATAGCTCAACGACATCGAGAACTTCTTGTTCGCTTGGAAGTGTCTCAAGAATGATGAGCTCATTTGAGGCCACGAGCTAATTGACCCCGCGGGAAGCGATCTGAACCAGCGCTTGGCATGAGCAGTTAGGGTTACTGCTAAGTAGCAACATTTGGCCGAGTCGGAGACTTGGTAGACTTCCATGAGGTCATTGAACTCGTAAAGATGATCCTACGGATCTAAATTCCCATCGAATGCCTGCACGTCGGGCATTTTGAATCTCGATGGGAGAGAAGCAACTAAAACTACTAGAGAAAAGGGAGACACCTGTGTGACCTTCCCATGCTCATTCTGCTGAGCTTTAAGCTGATCCAAAGCTCGCTGTAGTTCCTCAATCTAAGGCAGCGGAGCTGCCAGAGGATCATTTTCCGCAATATGGGTTCGACCCTTACGGTTGCGGCTGAGGAAAGACCGCAAATTAGGCTCTTCCTCAACTCGGTCGGAAGCTCCGGCGAACCTTCACATGCGCTGGCTGGGGCCGTGTGAAGGCATTGAATGGCTCAAGGAGTTTTTTTTTATCTTTGCGATGGTCAAAACCGACCCGTGGACGATGGGGGTTTCTCGCATGATAACGGTCGAGGTTATCATTTCAGCGATATTGAGAATCTCCCTGCCTTGTACTTTTGTGGGAGTACCCATACGACATGGCGTGGGATGGCTGATGCTGCGACAAGTCGCCGAGTCGCAATGCCATGGGTATTGTACCCGTTGCACAACCGATGTTCACTAGTCCCTCGAAGCCCTTCGGTCCATTGCTCGCCACTTGCTTTCCTTTACTTTTGCGCAATGCAGTGCGTGCGGTACGGGCTTTTGCCCTTTTCCGCGTTTTCACATGACCTGCAAGCGTCTTTGGCGGTGGCACTGCTTCATTGGATTTTGGTGGTAGGACCCGATCCAAACGGTCCAGCCTTTGGTTAACCGTCTGGAGAGTATTATTGAACCTCTCTAGATAACTCATCACGGTTGGGTCGAGCTGTGAGCTTGAAGGAATATCCGCCATGATACTTTGTTGGACTGGCGGCACTTCGGGAGAGATGTCATTCTATACCCGGGGGATTTCCTCATTGTCAAGGTCAGTTCGCTCAGTTTCGAAACCGCGAGCCATTTGCTGATGGGTAGGATCGATTGGTCAGAGGTTTCTGATGAAGAGCAGATACTAAATCAGGCTCTCCTTCTAGAGCCAAACTGTTGATGCTTGATTTTGACACCAACGACTCACACGTGCAAGGTGCTAAGCAGGCTTAAAAGTTACACGTGATGTGGAAATATGTAGCAAGAGAATAAATAAAAGATGGTTTTTAAAGTGGTTCAAATGCTCAAAAGTGAATCTTACGTCCACTGTAATTGTATTAATCGATAGTTATAGTCAGGTTGTATGTAGCGAGCTGAGTTACAATCTAGAGAGAATATATATATATATATATATATATATAGNCATTTTAATTTTATTTTACTCAATATCTTGATCCGTCTTCATCATCGTTTGTGCAATTATTCTTATTTCCAAATATTAAGCTAGTACTATCTGTATAATTTTATGGTTTGTAATGGAGAAAAAATATGATATATAGCATTGGCGAATGAATTGAGGAAAGTAGCAAATGGGTATTTGATTTTTTCTGCATATCTGTGAAGGAAGGTGTTATTGTTGTTATGGTAAAAAGGCAAGAAAGTTAGTGTAGTGAAAGAAATGAAACAGTAGAAGAAGTAGCGCATTTATGGTATTAAAATTTGATTTACTTTGTTCTTTAAAAGGGTTCCTGATTCTAATATCTGCCATGAATCTCAAGGTTTACTGCATCAATGATTAAGTTTCTTGAGAGAAACGGGTTAATAGGACGGTGGGGTCGAAACCCTTATCAGTTCCAGGTGTTGGCTCAGGTAATGGGTCCCAGCTGCTGCTCATTGCCCAAACCAATGTACAATGTCACTGACAAACAGGTGGATCATTCCTCCTCTCTCTCTCTTTTCTTTTATTTTTCTTTTGAAATTGTGTAAGTAATTTAGTAGTAAGTTTATACTGGCCTGGCCTGCCACCACAGATCTGTGGTGGGTTTTAATGACCCTACTGATATGTGGCCCATCAGCCTCATTAATCTGTACCGTTCATTTTTTAGTGGGCCATGTTTTGGTGGTCACATTGAATGATTGGGTCTCATTGAGAAAAATGTGGAATCTCAGAGTTTTGAGTTTTTCATCCCTCCCAACTCTCCAACCCATTTCTCTCTTCCCTTCACTTCAATAACCCTTTTTTAGTTTTGCCTATCTCTTCTTGCTTTCTCAGAGGATATTCCTCATTTCTTCAGGTTTCTTTAGTGAATCATTAAAGGTAATCTATGGGGGTAAGGGTAACATCACCGACAACTGTCAAAGGAATATGTTACAATTGTACAGCACTAAATTAGAATTATCAACTGTGTTTGTATTTTCTTCCCAGGAATCGTCCAAAAATAGTTTACATACTTTCTAATTTTTGATACAAAGTACTGCAACCAAGACAAATTATCATACCCTTAATTTGAAAACAAAAGATTATCAATTTATGGAGAACAATTGTGAAATGACAATAAACCATCGTTAGATAATTTGATAGTAAAAGAGTAAAAATAATATTCATAAACTTATGAGTTTGAGTTCCCCAAACCCTCGGATGATTATCAGGGCTCTTACTTTGTTGATAATTCTAAAATTCTGAAGGATTAGTTGATTAGCCTACAAGCTGACGGGTGATTGGGTCACCTCACAATAAACGTTTCTTCTTCTTAACTTCATTTATTTTGCTGTGGCATGCTTTTACTCCATCATTATTGGATTTTCTTCAATTAATATCCATTAAATCCGTCTGAACTACCCCCATTAATTATGATGAATTAGCTTGAATTTAAGTTAAATGCAAGAAGAGTTGAAGGTAAGAGTTGTTAATCCAATTTAAGAGCACATGTTTTGGCATTTAATTGGATTTAGTAGAATAGGTGTGGGGAAATGGGGTGTCATACCAACACCATCATCACAGAATTGAAGTGGTCTAGCTCGTACCCCCTTGTTTTGCACATGGAAATGAACCCCAATCTGTACTACAAAATTGGTCCCTCCAACACAAATCAAATCTTGTAGCTGTAATATGGTATATGATTAGACTATATAAAACATCTGGAGGTTGAACAAACAAGTCGGTATCGATTTAGGATATAAAAAGTGTTTGCTTATTAGAAATCATCACCAAATTCCTATTAATTCAGTTGGCCCAGAAGAAAAAGAAAAAGAAAAATCTCTTAATGCCACTATCAAACTCTTCATTTTGGGCCCAGAAAATCTATTAATCTCTCACTAGGTTCTTGATCATCATAATAATAATAATAACATTGACGTTTCATTTCATTCACACAAAACATCAAACATGTGGCGAGCTATCTACTTCCATTAAGGCGTGCAGGTTGGTGGAAGCTCAGACAAGTAAAATTTGTCGAAGAAACTCCAAACCCACCAACATTATCACACCATTCAAGCCCTTTAGCTGGATGAAGGATAAATGCATTGCATGTTTTTCAGTCACTGTAGTGTAAGTTACCATAGAGATCAACCTAGAACAATGATGCAGATTGCTTCTTCTTTTTTAACCCTTTTGGTATTCTTGTCCTGTCAATTAATGGGCAGATACATATAGAGAATGTAAGGTCCTTTACAAAGGCAATGACACCACACAAATCACAAGAGCCAATTGCACATGATGTAACAGTAAAGTTTTGCCAAAAGTGATGGCTTTTGTGATCTTGGCAAGTGTGATGTTGGGTACCAATTAAGTAACACTCCCGCAAAGAGATACAATACAATACGCACAACAAGAACACTCTCAAATCCCTATACATTCCCCTCCTCAACCCTATCTTTTTATTCTTCTTTTAACGCCATACCATAATCCAAGAATTTTTACAGCAATTTATACGTCTGTGATTGGACAAAATAGATCATGAATTCGAACTACTTTATTCGCTGATAGAGATGACGACTGAAAGATATGTCAAACCGTTAACTTTAGAGCCTCGACGATTAGTAAATATATGCATAAATTGGCTTAGTTATCCAAAAGCCAATGGTCAAATTACCAAGTAACTAAGATTCATAATAAATTAATAAATTAATGATGTAGTTGAAGGCTACATTAAGAACACGTTTAAGAATAATAAAAAGTTAAAATTTGGTTGTAGAAGAGGTAAGATTAATATATTAATCATTTGGGTTTTTTTTTTTTTTTTTTGGAAGATAAACATGTTGGTGTTGATTTTGTCTGGCTCTGGACTGTGTAACAATGGGAGACAGGTCCTTTATAATCTAATAAATGTGTGTCTCTTCGTTGAGTCATTTTCATGGCTACTTTCATTATCTAATATCTATTATTTCTTCTATAGTAAGCAAAGTGAAAATATGATATGATTTTTACAATTTTATCATATTTTACCTATAACATAAAGTAAAAAAAATCTCACTTGAAATCCATGATTTTAGGTAAATTTATCACATTGAAGATGTTGTGGATTTTCAATGATGTTTTAAGAGTATTGATTGGCAAAGCCAGAGTGTTTGGATGAAAAGAAAGTGAGAGAAAATCAAGGTGGTCAAACATCCAGAAGTTGTATTCGCCCCCTATTAGAAATATTTTTGTTGGTCCCAACTGGGACCCATAGAGTAAACACATAGCTATCACTTGATATATAAATTAATAATTTTTTATACATCAAAATTATATATACATGACTAATTAGAGGCTTTAAAGCTTTCTATACCACATTAACTATGAGCTATTCTTTATAACATTAATTTCTAGTTATAAGTTAGGCTGATAATGTTATTTTCAACAGTTCTTCCTTATAGCACATTAACTATATCAATTGTACAATGCATTAAGTTCAATGTTCTTAAAAAAAAAAAAAAAAAACCTCAATAAATAATAATTTATTAATTATACAATCAAAATATATCGATTATTAGTAATTTTCATAATTTCAAAAATATTAATTTGTCGAGGTTTAACTAATATAATAAATGTTAGGCAGCAAAAAATCATCCGTGCCCCAAATAAGAAACGGACCTTAGTGAGGAAGAGGTCAGCCTAAGCCCAAAGAGGCCCAAGCCAGATTAGTCCTATTTGATACGAATACGGCCTGTCCAAACAATCTGGGCACGGGCCTCCAGTTCCAGTTCACTTCCTAGGCCCATAGGTAAGTTCAGAGCCCACGGCCCCATTATAACTTTCCCGTTCCTGATCAATCTCTTATTCGAAGTCACTTCCTGTTCCTGATCACTTTCTACTTAAAGTGGTTTTCTTGTTCAAATCACCTTCATATTCGGACGGAGGTAAGACAGCTCACCACCACCCTAACTCTTCTAGTTTTGCATCAGAGTTATACTAGGACTTCTACTCCCACCAGGATTGGGAGACCAGATAGTCGCCATATAAACACAGGGTCAGCCTCTCACAAGAGACAAATTACATTACACCTTCACACCCGAATCTCCTACTTGAGAGTTTCACATCACCACCGTAGTCACAGTCTCCGACTAGACTTTCGATAACCTCTTTACTCCCAACTCTCACTATACTAGCCTCTTTCAAGCCTTGCTAACTTGAGCGTCGGAGTGCCTACGGCAAACATCACCCCGGTATTCCCCGTTCGCTTCACGCGTTGTTTCTCTACGTTACAGGTGCAGCGGATCCTAGTGGCCTCAACCTCACGGGATCAAACCCCATTCCGTACAGGTAGATTTTTGTCACAATAATAAATTATTTATTTAAAATCAAAGTTTATCATAAGTTCTATATAGAATTCCTTAAAAATTTATATTAAAAAATAATATAACGAAAAAGGAATTATTCGGAGGATCAATGAATAACACTTGTATGGTCATTTTTCCTCTTTCCGATTCTCGATTTAATTGGAAACTGCAAAATAAGTAAAACATTTTGGATTATAAAAAATAATAGGGAATATAGAGAACTGAATTATGTCTTAAAATTTGGAAATGCATTTTATTGAGTGCGTGATATGTACTTGAGCGGTCATATCCAGAAATTTAGGAGGAGACAACACTTAAAACTTGATGACGCTCCTTCGTCAAAAAAAATCAATCACGTGTTGCATGACAGACAACGAGAGTGAGTGACAGCATGGGAAGTGGTTTCACCAAAATATGAGGCGCGTGGATCTCTTGCCATCAGTGCTGTCTAGTTGGCAGACAAAAATATTCAATTTGAAGTGATGTGACTCGCCATCAGCACCTGTTGCTATCGGTATCTTGTATGACGTCAGCCCTAACTCATAAATGCAAAGATACCAACTGTCTCTACTTTGATGCGTCAACCTGCAAATTATTCCTCTTTCTCTCTTTTTACCTTTTTTACATAAATCAATTTCTCATTATATTACCGTATTATCACTAAATTAAAATATCTCTATAATTAATGACAAATAACCTTCATTTCACTAATCAATTAGGGTTTAGCTTAATTTTTTTTTTTTTATTAAGAATCTTGAGTTTATTTGAAGTGGGTTTTTAAATTATTTGCTAAATCACAAAAGCCAACTCAAATCCCCAGCTTTTCATGGTTTCGGTCTAAATCATGGTTTTTAGCTCAAAATCACATTGTATTGGGCTTTGGTTGCTAACCATAGCCCAACATTTAGGAGAATAAAAATGTCAGAGGTGTGCTAGCGTCTTATAGAAGATGATCAGTTCTGTTTTGGTTAGAAATCTGTTTGTGGTTTACCCGACGAGTGTGAGATTTTCTGTTCATGTTTTCAAACTTACAAAAATATAAGATACAGCTTATCATATAGATGTATATGTGTGAGTAAAGTCTGATATAAACTGATGAGCTCATAAATTTGTAGTTTCCAGTTAATAAAACCCATTAGCTAAGCACAACTGGAGTCTGGAGGATACCATCATGAAGCCGAATTGACTGAATGGACCTACAGAGTTTGGCTTCTTGTGAATTTACAGATATTGGTGTCGGTCAAAATTTAGTACCAACCACTGATCTCATACTCTAAGTGGGACACTTAAAACTTTCCAATGGACTACTACTGTAAGAGATACAGGAGAAAATTAAATAACGGCGGCAAGCTATCTTTATCAAGTATCAACTAAAAAAATCATGTAATCTCTATATATATGTTGAGTTGTCGACAGATTTAATAGATTGGAGGGTAACCTATCTTCTTCAATGGCGTTTCGGTACTGGAAAACAATAAGAGCAAAGAATGTCGTCTGAGAAAAGGCAACAAATTAGCGAATGAGCTCTTCACAATGGCGCACAGTATAGGTCCCCATCGTAGCAGTACTATTGTACTGCACAGAACAGAAACTATCAGTCGTCTGCTGGCACCACCCCCCATTCAATACGCAATATGTACAATAACATCTTTGAAAATGGTTTTTCTGTTAATTTCATCAGTGAAACTTAATTACAATACATGCATAGTTCAATGGCATTTTATTAGTATACACACCACGAAATATAGAAAAGTTGAAGCTTTTAGTTCTTGTATAATTCATAGTGAACTGTGCGAGATCTGACGCCATTCATGGAAGAATAATTCTGATTCACTATTCTGAGCTTTTTTTTTTTCTCAAATGGACGTCAAGTAATTTCACTTTCCTTTAGTAAAAAATGGTTGAACGCCAAGGAGGAAAGAAAGATGAACAAAGAAAGAAAGAAAGAAGTATATTTGTGAGCATCCCATGTTGTTCCTTTTTCACGATTCTGATAAGAGCAAATTAACACCCATGTAAAAAGTGAAGAGACAAGGAGAGGAAGAAATTCATGATTTTTTATAAGTCCATTAAATTATCCTCCAAAATTCTTTAATCTCTTAAAATTGGGTTGTGGTTGAATGAGTATATATAATTTGTACAACACAAAGATCAAATGTCACATTATGCATCAAGTATTGATCAGATATAACATTAAATCAGACAAAGCATTTGGTATGAATCTTTCTAACTACCAAAGTACGGCTTACCAATACAATAAAAAAGAAAAATTTCCCTCCATTAATGATTAATCCACGGATGAAGACCTTGAATCATTTTCCTTTGACGAAAAAAAAACACAGTATTCATCAAGAAACGTCTGCCAAACCATTTTAATTATAAGTAAAGAAAGAAACCTCCTATGAATACAAGGAAAGATGAGGACTGGACTGGAATGGATTCTGGGTTCAACTTTATTTAAGTGGTGGAGTAACATCAGCTGTATAATCCAAACTGAAGGCGAATCCTAAGGTAATTAGCTGAGATTAGAGGTAATTAAATGGAAGAAGGCAAAGGCAACTACTGGAGGAATCCCAAGTCTCCCAGCAAAGGTGCAGAAGAAAGGCAAAGGCGATAAGGCAAAATGAAATGATTACTTGAATGGAGAGGGACCCCATGATAATCTTTCCTTTCCTAATTCTCTCAATTTTTTGACTTGGGATTGGGTCCCACACCGCCACCTTGTCTTTATGGATTGAATGTAAAAGAGCACCCACGTGGAGTCTGAACCAAGGGGCTGTCCAACCACAATAAAAAGGAGCCCTTCTTCCAGATTCATTAATATTTTTTTTTCTTTTTAAAAAATAAAATAAAAACAATTTCTTTTTCTAAAAAATTTGCTTTTAAAAAGCTCACCCATATAATTCCACTATTACTCTTTGTTGCTTAAAGCTTTGCTAGCAATTCCTTCTCCTTATCCTCTCTCTCTCTCTCTTCTCTTACTGATTAATCTCCAAAAATAAATTTATTCAATTAATAAATAAATAATAAAAAAGAAAAGAAACGAAATTATAAGATCACTATTGTATATGTACTCTAGTCTTTAAACAGATAGAGCACCCACAAAGGGATTAAACTAAAAATCTTTGATTCACAGTCTCTCACTAAAAAAGGCATTAGAGAAACAACCTACTACTTTGATGCTATCATGGAAGGGGGAGTCAGTGTTGATCATCAACTCCACCACCACACCACCGCCATAACTTTCCATCCAACTACTTGAAAAGAAAGAAGAAGAACAACCATGGTTCAGTCTCTCACCTTACCTTCACTTCCTATCCTACTAGTACTCCTACATCATGCACTAACACTCAAACCAAACAAACCACAAACACAACACAAACACATACTTCAACAACAAACCGTTCCATTCCTACTCTTCAAATCTCTCCCGAAGACTTCCAAAAACCTCCCTCCTAAAGAACCTCTACTAAAGATAGAACACCAAGGTTGATGGACGTGGCCGCAGAATTCGCATGCCTGCTCTCTGTCCGCTAGGGGTTTTCAGCTTACTCGTGAGCTTGGTCACAAATCTGACGGTTGAAACCATCGAGTGGTTGCTTCAACACCGAGCCTGCAGTGATCGCCGCCACGGGCACTGGCACAATCCTGCTAACTTCACTTCGCTTATATTTCACTACGTAGTCTCCGGCTCCAGCATGTCAGTTCCATCTCAGTTAAGATCTGTAAACTACAACTCAAACTTCTCTATGCACAAGCGTCCGGAGTTTGTTTCCCTGGATTGGTCTCGCGACACACCACAAACATTTCTCAATTTTCAGTCTAACAATTTGAATGCTATGTTGCAAGCCAAGCAAAATTGCGAGATAATAATAATAGTAATTCCTTGATTAACAGAGGCGAGGAGATTTAGGGAGAAAGAGAAGGCCCAACAAGCTATCACCACAGCATCAAATGGGGAATTACTTGTTGGCAGTCAAGTCAGGCGTGCGATTCCGGCAAGTCAATGGTCATGGACATGGTCAATTCGGCTAATTTTTGGATGGTTGCAAAATCGAATAATCCAGTATGAGAATCGGTGACCCAGTATGGACATTTCCTTCAGTTAATAATAGCGCTTTGTATAGAGGCCCTATGTCAAGTGGGTTACTTTTATGAATTTTTCAACCCCTTTGGCCTTATTGGCCTAGCCAACACATTAGGGTCAAGTATTAGCAGCGGTGGCGGAGTGGAGGTAGTGGGCATATATGAAGGCAGTTGAATCATGTTAGCCGGATAAATCCATATAGACCGATTTCCGCACCGGAATCAGAATCGCAAGCAAGTGGATCACATTCACATCACGGTGTGGAGATGATCGGCCCCGATACAACAAGTCATCACTCATAATAACAAGATCAACCCTTTTAATTACTTTGTGTAGTTTGATCGATGTGTAACACACGTGAGTTTGATGTGCCCGAGTTTTTATTATTCCAAATTTTTTTCTTGGTGTGGTTAATATGGGTTGGCCATGGTGGTGTTGTCATTATTTTTGAAGGGAAAGAAAGAAAGAAAGACGTTCTCTTCTACTACGACTACTACTACTACTACTTATTATTTTAACATATGGGTATTCCCTGGTTTGCTAAAAGAGGTCCCTCTCATTTGGGTTTCTTCTTCATTTTTAATTTTATTTTACTCAATATCTTGATCCATCTTCATCATCGTTTGTGCAATTATTCTTATTTCCAAATATTAAGCTAGTACTATCTGTGTAATTTTTGTTGTAATGGAGAAAAAATATGATATACAGACATTGGCGAATGAATTGGGAAAAGTACAAATGGGTATTTGATTTTTTCTGCATATCTGTGAAGGAAGGTGTTATTGTTGTTATAGTAAAAAGGCAAGAAAGTTAGTGTAGTGAAAGAAATGAACAGTAGAATAAGTAGCGCATTTATGGAATTAAAATTGATTTACTTTGTTCTTTAAAAGGGTTCCTGATTCTAATATCTGCCATGAATCTCAAGGTTTACTGCACTCAATGATTAAGTTTCTTGCGAGAAACGGGTTAATAGGACGGTGGGGTCGAAAACCCTTATCAGTTCCAGGTGTTGCTCAGGTATGGGTCCCAGCTGCTGCTCATTGCCCAAACCAATGTACAATGTCACTGACAAACAGGTGGATCATTCCTCCTCTCTCTCTCTCTCTCTCTCTTCTCTTTTTTTATTTTTCTTTTGAAATTGTGTAATTTAGTAGTAAGTAAGTTTATACTGGCCTGGCCTGCCACCACAGATCGGTGGGTTTTAATGACCCTACTGAGTGTATGTGGCCCATCAACCTCATTAATCTGTACCGTTCATTTTTAGTGGGCCATGTTTTGATGGGTCACATTAGAATGTTGGTCCCTTGAGTGAGAAAATTGTGTAATCAACCGGTTGGACCGGCCGGTCCGGTCCGGCTTTTAAAACCATGCTTATAAGTACTTTAACCAAATACGTAATTGCTAAAAATTTCAAATGCTTACAAGCTAAAATTAACTTATAAGCACTTGTTGCTTATAAGCTAATTTTCATAAGCTCATACAAACACCCCCAAAATTAGTACATAAAAAATCTGGTAAATAATGATTTTAAAACACCTTAAAATCAGTCTAATTAAAAATCCCTCAAAACCAACCAAAAAAAACTCTCAAGGCATCTCCAACCCATGCTATTTTGGTGTAAAAAACACCAAAATAGCTTGAAAGAAGTGCTCCAATGCAATGCCATTTTCTGCACCAATTTGGTGCAGATGAACAATGCCACGCCAAATTTGGTGTAACACTGTTCATCCACACCAAATTGGCGTGGCACTGTTTAAATAGTGAAATTTTTTTTTTTTTGGTTATTTGTATTTAAGTTAATTTGATTATTATTTATATTTATATTTATAATAATAAATTCATAATAATGATATAATTAAAAAATGATAAAAAATTAAAAGCAAAACTTTATTCAATACAGATATTAAAGTACAATAACTCAAAATAAAAATTAACACTAATTTAAAAACACTAAAATTAAAAGAAAATACCACATAAACTAAAATAACAATTTAGTATTCTGGTAGATTAGTTCCGAATCTTCTAAGATCATCAAAATATTAGAAAGAACTAAAGTTATTTTGAGATCTTTGACCTTGTTGTTCATATAAACTAAAATAATATTTTTTCTATATTAAATGTAATATTTATTTTATTAAATAAATACTTAATTTTATTAAATTAATATAATTTTTAAAGTAATTATTATTTAATAAAAATATCATTCCTAATCTTTAATTAATATATGTAAAAATAATAAATAAAATAGATTAATTATTTATTGTTATAAAAAATATATATATATATACTCAAAAGAATATCTCTTTTAATATAATATTTGATGTAATGATGAAAGATGTATCAGTATTATACCGGAAAAATCATGTCAATTTGAAGTAATGGGTTAGAGTCGGTGTTAGAAGATTGGTTTTGCGCTTTGGGTGTCGTTTTGTGCTTAGGTGGTGAATTTTGATTGGATATGACCAAGATTAGTTGGATAACATATCCACAACTTGCAACAGTGACAGTGACATTGACATTGACAATATCAATTCTTTGCCAGTTCGTTATTGTCACATACCCTCAACCAATGGAAACTTGCCGTCATCTTCCCAAAATATGTGAATTAATGCAATTATCAAGAATTTCAAAGTCGAAAAAAAATTACTTTGTAAGTTGATATCTTTATAATAGGATTGGAATTCTTTTTTTATTATTTACTTTTATATTTAATTTACTTTTTTTTGAAAATTAATTTTTCAAACATTGTCACAAAGAATATCAATTTTGTATAATACCTTAATGAAGTGAGTAGTGATTCACAATTATACATAAATAATTGTATAATTAAGAGTTTTTCTCCAAAATTTTGGGAGATTAACATTAACATCTCGTATAAAGTTTATGTTAATTAAATATATCGTGTAATGGTTTTAAAGATATTTTAAATAAACATTTGATGACTTTAATCAAACGATTGATAATTTTTACATCTAAGTAATCTATACCAAAACGATCAACCATTTTAATCAAAAATTTCGATTATCTAATCAAAATTACTAGTTATTCGGGTGAAACTTTCAATCGATGGGCCAAAAATTCATAACGGCTCATTCAAAATGTTTTTTTCTACCCCGAGACTGTTACATTTAACTGGACTAATAAAATTGTTATTTGGTGACGCCGACATCAATTTCCCAAACTTAGGAAAAGCTTTTGGTGCCAAACCTTGTGAGTTGGCACTATGCTGAACCCTATTATTGATAATATTCAATCAATTGTCGTATTATTTATAAGACATAAAGTATAAATGTCACTTATATGACATCAATCCAAAATAAATATCTAACACTAGATTTTATTTTTATTATAATCTTATCCCAACATCAAATCAATGAACGAGCGTACCGCTCCTAGAATGATAACACAGTTTGTCTCGACAACGTCAAACATCAGGAATAAAGAAAATCTAAGTGTGGATTATCATTGCTTTTTCCTAGAAAAGGACATTCATCTTTGCTTATGTAATCAAACTCTATTAGTTTTAACGTTTTAAAGCATATTCTATGAAATCAAAACCAAGCTTTAAATAATTCCCATATTCTCTTTTTTTGCTTTATATAAAAAAAAAATATTGATAAATTATTTAAGGCATTTGATATCAATATAACATTGTTTCATCCTCCTTTTATCAATGGGATCAAGGATACATATACTTAAACGTCTATAAATTAATAACCTTGATTACATAACAGTAGTGAATCCAAAAATTTATGTTAGGGCGGGTTAAAATAAAAATTAATTGTACATTAATTTTTTTGTCCATTAATATTTCTGTTAAGGTTGGTCAAAATCCAGAAGTTGTAATTCGCCCCTATTAGATAATATTTTTTGTTGGTCCCAACTTGGGACCAATAGAGTAAACACATAGCTATCACTTGATATATAAATTAATAATATTTTTATACATCAAAATTATATATATACATGACTAAATTATGAGGCTTTAAAGCTATTTCTTATACCACATTAACTATGAGCTATTCTTTATATCAAATTAATTTCTAGTTATAAGTTAGGCTGATAATGTTATTTTCAAACAGTTATTCCTTATATCACATTAACTATATACAATATGTACATGCATTAAGTTCAATGTTCTTAAAAAAAAAAAAAAAAACCTCAATAAATTAATAATTTATTAATTATACAATCAAATAATATATCGATTAGTTAGTAAATTTTCATAATTTCAAAAATATTAATTTGTCGAGGTTTAACTATATATAATAAATGTTAGGGCAAAAAATCATCCGTGCCCCAAATAAGAAAACAGGACCACTAGTGAGGAAGAGGTCAGGCCTAAGCCCAAAGAGGCCCAAGCCAGATTAGTCCTATTTGATACGAGATACGGCCTGTCCAAACAATCTGGGCACGGGCCTCCCAGTTCCAGTTCACTTCCTAGGCCCATAGGTAAGTTCAGAGCCCACGACCCCCATTAATAACTTTCCCGTTCCTGATCAATCTCTTATTCGAAGTCACTTTCCTGTTCCTGATCACTTTCCTACTTAAAGTGGTTTTCTTGTTCAAATCACCTTCATATTCGGACGGAGGTAAGACAGCTCACCACCACCCTAACTCTTCTAGGGTTTGCATCAGAGTTATACTAGGACTTCTACTCCCACCAGGATTGGGAGACCAGATAGTCGCCATATAAACAGAGGTCAGCCCTCTCACAAGAGACAAATTACATTACACCTTCACACCCGAAGCTCCTACTTGAGAGTTTCACATCACCACCGTAGTCACAGTCTCCGACTAGACTTTCGATAACCTCTTTACTCCCTAACTCTCACTATACTAGCCTCTTTCAGCCTTGCTAACTTGAGCGTCGGAGTGCCTACGGCAAACATCACCCCGGTATTTCCCCGTTCGCTTCACGCGTTTGTTTCTCTACGTGTACAGGTGCAGCGGATCGCTAGTGGCCTCAACCTCACGGGATCAAACCCCCATTCCGTACAGGTAGATTTTTATGTCTACAATAAATAAATTATTTAATTTAAAAATCAAAGTTTATCATAAGTTCTATATAGAATTCCTTAAAAAATATTATATTAAAAAATAATATAACGAAAAAGGAATTATTCGGAATGATGCAATGAATAACACTTGTATGGTCATTTTTCCTCTTTCCGATTCTCGATTTAAATTGGAAACTGCAAAATAAGTAAAAACATTTTGGATTATAAAAAGAAATAATAGGGAATATGAGAACTGAATTATGTCTTAAAATTTGGAAATGCATTTTATTGAGTGCGTGATATGTACTTGAGCGGTCATATCCAGAAATTTAGGAGGAGGACAACTACTTAAAACTTGATGACGCTCCTTCGTCAAAAAAATCAAATCACGTGTTGCATGACAGACAACGAGAGTGAGTGACAGCATGGGGGAAGTGGATTTCACCAAACATATGAGGCGCGTGGATCTCTTGCCATCAGTGCTGTCTAGTTGGCAGACAAAAATATGTCAATTTGAAGTTGATGTGACTCGCCATCAGCAACCTGTTGCTATCGGATCTTGTATGACGTCAGCCCTAACTCATAAATGCAAAAGATACCAACTGTCTCTACTTTGATGCGTCAACCTGCAAATTATTCCTCTTTCTCTCTCTTTTTACCTTTTTTACATAAATCAATTTCTCATTAATATTTACGTAATTAATCACTAAAATTAAAATACTCTCTTATAATTAATTGACAAATAACCTTCATTTCACTAATCAATTAGGGTTTAGCTTAATTTTTTTTTTTTTTTTTATTAAGAATCTTGAGTTTATTTGAAGTGGGTTTTTAAATTATTTGCTAAATCAACAAAAGCCCAACTCAAATCCCCAAGCTTTTCATGGTTTCGGTCTAAATCACTGGTTTATTTAGCTCAAAATCACAATTTGTATTGGGCTTTGGTTGCTTAACCATAGCCCAACATTTAGGAGAATAAAAATGTCAGAGGGTGCTAGCGTCTTATAGAAGATGATCAGTTCTGTTTTGGTTAGAAATCTGTTTGTGGTATTACCCAGAGAGTGTAGATTTTCTTGTTCATGTTATTCAAACTTACAAAAATATAGATACAGCTTATCATATATGTATATATGTTTGAGTAAAGTCTTAATGTATAAACTGATGAGCTCATAAATTTGTAGTTTTCCAGTTAATAAAACCCATTAGCTAAGCACAACTGGTGTCTGGAGGATTACCATCATGAAGCCGAATTGACTGAATGGACCTACAGAGTTTGGCTTCTTGTGAATTTACAGATATTGGTGTCGGTCAAAATTTAGTACCAACCACTGATCCTATACTCATAATTGTGATACTCAAACAGTTTCCAATGGACTACTACTGTAAGAGATATAGGAGAAAAATTAAATAACGAGCGAGCAAGCTATCTTGATCAAGTATCAACTAAAAAAATCCATGTAATCTCTATATATGTTGGAGTTGTCGGACAGATATTAATAGATTGGAAGGTAACCTATCTTCTTCAATGGCGTTTCGGTACTGGAAAACATAAGAGCAAAGAAATGTCGTCTGAGAAAAGGCAACAAAATTTTAGCGAATGGAGCTCTTCACAAATGGCGCACAGTATAGGTCCACCATCGTAGCAGTACTATTGTACATGCACAGAACAGAAACTATCAGTCTCTGCTGGCACCACCCAACCCATATCAATATCGCAATATGTACAATATACATCTTTGAAAATGGTTTTTCTGTTAATTTCATCAGTGAAACTTAATTACAAATTACATGCATAGTTCAAATGGCATGTTATTAGTATACACACACGAAATGATGAGAAAAGTTGAAGCTTTTAGTTCTTGTATATATTCATGAGTGGAACTGTGCGAGATCTGACAGCCATTCATGGAAGAATAAATTCTGATTCACTATTCTGAGCTGTTTTTTACTCAAATGGACGTCAAGTAATTTTCACTTTCCATTTAGTAAAAAATGGTTGAACGCCAAGGAGGAAAAGAAAGATAGGAACAAAGAAAGAAAGAAAGAAAGTATATTTTGAGCATCCCATGTTTCCTTTTTCACGATTCTGATAAGAGCAAATTAATCACCCATGTAAAAAGTAGAAGAGACTAAAGGAGGAGGGAAGAAATTCATGATTTTTTTATAAGTCCATTAAATTCAACCTCCAAAATTTCTTTAATCTTCTTAAAATTAGGGTTAGTGGTTGAATGAGTATATATAATTTGTACAACACAAAGATCAAATGTCACATTAATGCAATCAAAGTATGATCAGATATAACATTAAATCAGACAAAGCATTGGTAGTGAATCTTTCTAACTACACAAAGTACTGCTTACCAAATACAATAAAAAAAAAAAGAAAATGTCCCTCCATTAATGATTAATCCACGGATGAAGACTTAAGAATCATTTTCCTTTGACGAAAATAAAAAAAACAGTATTCATTCAAAGAAACTTCTGCCAAACCATTTTTAATTATAAGTAAAGAAAAGAAAACCTCCATATGAATACAAGGGAAAGATGAGGACTGGACTGGAATGGATTCTGGGTTCAACTTTATTTAAGTGGGTGGAGTTAACATCAGCTGTATAATCCAAAACTGAAGGCGAATCCTAAGGTAATTAGCTAGAGATTAAGAGGTAATTAAATGGAAGAAGGGCAAAGGCAGCCACTGGAGGAATCCCAAAGTCTCCCAGCAAAGGTGCAGAAGAAAGGCAAAGGCGAAAGGCAAAATGAAATGATTACTTGAATGGAGAAGGGACCCACATGATAATCTTTCCTTTCTAAGTCTCTCAATTTTTTGACTTGGGATTGGGTCCCACACCGGCCACCATTGTCTTTATGGATTGAATGATAAAAAGAGCACCTCACGTGGAGTCTGAACCAAAGGGGCTGTCCAACCACAATAAAAAGGAGCCCTTCTTCAGATTCATTAATAATTTTTTTTTCTTTTTTAAAAAATAAAAAATAAAAACAATTTCTTTTTCATAAAAAAATTTGCTTTTTAAAGCTCACCCATATAATTCCCACTCATTATCTTTGTTGCTTAAAGCTTTGCTAGCAATTCCTTCTCCTTATCCTCTCTCTCTCTCTCTTCTCTTAGCTATTAATTCTCAAAAATAAATTTATTCAATTAATAAATAAATAAATAAAAAAGAAAAGAAAAGAAATTATAAGATCACTATTATTGTATATGTACTCTAGTCTTTAAACAGATAGAGACCCACAAAGGGATAAACTAAATCTCTTGATTCACAGTCTCTCATAAAAAAGGCCATTAGATGAACAAACCTACTACTTTGATGCTATCATGGAAGGAGGCAGGCAGTGATGATCATCAATCCACCACACCACCCCGCATAACATTTCATTCCACTATCTTGAAAAGAAAGAAGAAGACCAACCAGGTTCATCTTCTCACCCTATCCTTCATTCCTATCTCTACTAGTATCCTCATCATCATGAACTTAAACTCAACTCAAACACAAACCAAACACAAACACAAACACAAACACAACTACTTCAACAACAAACCGTCCATTCTACTTTCAAAATTCTTCGAAGCTTCCAAGAAACCTCCTACTAAAGAACCTCTACTAAAGATAGACACACCAAGGTTGATGGACGTGCCGCAGATTCGCATGCCTGCTCTCTGTGCCGCTAGGGTTTTTCAGCTTACTCGTGAGCTTGGTCACAAATTGACGGTGAAACCATAGAGTGGTTGCTTCAACAAGCCGAGCCTGCAGTGATCGCCGCCCCGGGCACTGGACAATCCCTGCTAACTTCACGTCGCTTAATATTTAACTACGTAGCTCGGCTCAGCATGTCAGTTACCATCTCAGTTAAGATCTGTAAATACAAGCTCAAAACTTCTCTATGCAACAACGTCCGGAGTTGGTTTCCTGTATTGGTTTCTCTCGCAACACACACACAACATTTCTCAATTTCCGCTAACAATTTGAATGCTATGTTGCAAGCCAGCAAGAATTGCGAGATAATAATAATAGATTCCTTGGAGTTATCAGAGGCGGAGGAGAGTTTAGGGAGAAAGAGGAAGGCCCGAAACAAGAGCTATCCCACAGCATCAAATGGGGAATTACTTGTGCAGTTCAAGTACTGGTGCGATTCCGGCAAGTCATGGTCATGGACATGGTCAAATTCCGGCTAATTTTTGGATGGTTGCAAATTCGAATAATCCAGTGATGAAGCCGGTGACCCAGTATGGACATTTCCTTCAGTAAATAAATAGCGCTTTGTATAGAGGCACTGATGTTCAAGTGGGTTTACTTTATGAATTTTTCAACCCTTTGGCGCTTAATGCCTAGTCAAAAATTAGGGTCAAGGTATGGCAGCGGTGGTGGCGGAGGTGGAGGTAGTGGGCATATGAATGAAGGGCAGTTTGACATGTAGCCGGATTAAATCATATAGACACGATTTCCGGCACCGGAATATCAGAATCGCAAAGCAAGTGGATTCACATCACTCACGTGGGAGGGATGAGTCGGCCCGATACAACAGTCAATCAATAATAAAAAAAGATCAAACCTTTAATACTTTGTGGTAGTTTGATGATGTGTAACACACGGAGGTTTGATGGCCCGAGTTTTTATATTCCAAATTTTTTTTTCTTGGTTGTGGTTAAATATGGGTTGGCCATGGGTGGGTTTGTCATTAGGGTTTGAAGGGAAAAGAAAAGAAAGAAAAGGACAGTTTTCTATACTACTACTACTATACTACTATTATTATTTAACATATGGGTATTTCCTGGTTTGGCTTAAAGAGGTCCTCTCTATTTGGGTTTCTTTCATTGAATTTTCATGTTTACTCAATATCTTGATCCATTCATAGAGTTTGTGGCAATTATTCTTATTTCCAAATATTAAGCAGTACTATCTGTGTAATTGTTGGTTTGTAATGGAGAACAAAAATATGATATACAGCATTGGCGAATGAATTGAGGAAAAGTAGTAAATGGGTATTTTGATTTTTTCTGGCATATTGTGAAGGAAGTGTTATTGTTGTTATAGTAAAAAGGCAAAGAAAGTTAGTGTAGTGAAAGAAATGAAACAGTAGAATAAGTAGCGCATTTATGGTATTTAAAATTTGATTTACTTTGTTCTTTAAAAGGGTTCCTGATTCTAATATCTGCCTGAATCTCAAGGGTTTACTGCATCAATGATTAAGTTTCTTGAGAGAAACGGGGTTAATAGGACGGTTGGGGTCGAAAACCCTTATCAGTTCCAGGTGTTGCTCAGGTAATGGGTCCCAGCTGCTGCTCATTGCCCAAACCAATGTACAATGTCACTGACAAAAACAGGGGATCATTCCTCCTCTCTCTCGCTCTCTCTACTCTCTCTCTTTCTTTTATTTTTCTTTTGAAATTGTAAGTAATTTAGTAGGTAAGTAAGTTTATACTGGCCTGGCCTGCCACCCAGATTGTGGTGGGTTTAATGATACCCTGACTGATATGTGGCCATCAACCATTAAATCTGTACCGTTCATTTTTTGGGGCCATGTTTTGATGGTCACATTGAATGATTGGGTCTCATTGGAAAAATGTGGAAATAGTTTTGAGTTTTCATCCCTACCAACTCTCAACCATTTCTCTCTTCCCTTACATTCAATCAACCCTTTTTCTTTTTAGTTTGCCTATTCTTCTGCTTTCTCAGAGGATATTCCTATTTCTTCAGGTTTCTTTAGTGAATCATTTAAAGGTAATTATGGGGGTAAGGGAACATCACCGACAACTGTCAAAGGAATATGTTACAATTGTACAGCACTAAATTGAATTATCACTGTGTTTGTATTTTCTTCCCAGGAATCGTCCAAAAAATAGTTTAACATACTTTTAATTTTTGTACAAAGTTACTGCAAACCCAGACAAATTAATTCATACCTTAATTTGAAAACAAAAGATTATCCTTTATGGAGAACCATTTGTGAAACCTGACTCCCTTTAGACTAATTGTAGTACGAGTAAAATAATCTATTCAATAAACTTATGAGTTTGAGTTTCCACCTCGGAGCTTATCGGCCGTTTACTTTGTTGTTCTATTACTGAAGGATTTAGTTGATTAGCCTACAGCTGACGGGTGATTGGGTCACCTCCAATAAACGTTCTTCTTCTTAACTTCATTTTGTTGCGTGGGATGCTTTACTCCTTTTATTGGATTTTTCTCATATCAATTAACCACCTAACGTCTGAAACATCCCCCATATTACTGGTGAATTAGATGAATTCAAGGTTATGCCCAAACCGGTTTGCACGGTCCTAGAGTTGCTAATCAATTTGTAGGCGCACTGTTTTGGCTTGTAAACTTGGATTTTCGTAGAGCTAGGTGTGGGGGGACATGGGTGTTTATACCAACACCACACGATTCAACCAGAATTGCAAGGGTCTAGCCGTACCTTTTTTTTCGCACCATGGACAATGAACCCCAAATCCAGTCGCGCGATGTGATCCACGCACTGCGCGGAACCCTCTCTCTCTCCACACTGGCGTACAGGCGCGCATCCCCACTAGACCGCAGCACTGAGACCACGCAGCTCCACACTCTTCGTCAGCACACGTGCTGACCTTCACTCATGACCGTCGGAGACCGCTGCTACTCGACAGACACGCCGACTTCACCTAACATGCATGAGACTCGCAGAGACTGCCCCGGCAGCCAGTGGTGAAAGCAAACCACCCGAGATCACCGGTTAAGTTGCTTAGGCTCGCACCGTGGTTGCTCGTCGCCCTCCGACCTTGACGACGCCCCCCATTGGCCGAGATTCCAGTCTCAGTTACGACGCCGCACGCCGCGCATCAGCTCCCCGCCCCCCGAGTCCCAAGCTCTTAATCGCCGACAAGAGGCAGATGGAGTACGAAAACGGCGTATCGCCTTTCTCAGGCGGGCCAGCAAATTCTTACATCTCTCCACTAGGTTCTTGTTTCATCATAATACTACTCACCCTTGCAGCACGCTATACCCATCATGAGGTTGCAGGTTCACCATCCAACGCCCAGAATACATGTGGCGGGCATTCCTTCCATTCGGCGTGCAGGTGGTGAAGCTCCGGACTCTGTGTTCACAATTGTCCGATACCGCTAGTTAGCCAGCGCAACAAGAGCACAGCCCCCGCCCCCATTCTCACACCTTCCGCTCTTTCGGGGATGAAGCCTCACTGCCTTGCATGTGTTCCGTCACTGTCGTGTAAGTACTCTAGCGCTCTCCCTCGGAAGTCGGGCAATGGCTGAACGCCCTTGCTTCTTCTTTGTTTTCCTTACCCCATGCACGTTTGTATTTGTCCCACTCCTTCAGCCTACCTCAAGAATAGATACTATCGCGCTTGTACGATCCACTATCGGTACGAGCCCAAGGAGCAGAAGAGTGAAGAGATCGCGCAATACGCAGCAAGATAGAGCGCAGACACGGCGGAGAGCCGCGATGAGAAGCTCTGCGCTGTAGGCAACCTAAAAGTAAAGTTGTGCGACCCAAGAAATGTGAGTTGTGTGGTAAATATAAGGCACACGCAAGTGAGGTGAATGGGTAGCCTACTACAAAGTCACCAGCTCCCGGCAGCAAGAAAGAAGAAGACGAGAACCACGAAGTGTGAGGCCAAACGACAAGACGTCGCCACTAGACCTACGACATCTCACTATACACATTAGCAGACCATACTCAATGCGAAACCCACTACACTCCATTTTATGTGTGAAGTGGGGGGTTTTAACGCATAGGCACATCCCATAATCCAAGCGAATTCGTTTCACAGCAATAAAAGCATGAGATCGAGTGATTAGGACCAAAAAGATCATGATATTGACGAACTCTTTATTCGCTGATGAGATGATGCACGAACTGAAAAGATATGATCGAACGATGTAACTTTAGAGCGCTCGACGATTAGTAAATATGCATAAATTGGCTTAGTATCCAAAAGCCAATGGTCAAAATTTACCAAGTAACTAAAATTCAAAGTTACATTAATATGTAGTTGAAGGCTTAATTAGGAACACGTTTCAGAATATAAAAAGTAAAATGTGGTTGTCGAAAGAGGTAAGATTAATTATTCATCATTTGGGGTTTTTTTTTTTTGTATTTTTGGAAAGATAAACATGTGGTGTGATTTTGTCTGGACATGGTCATGGACTGATGTATAACATGAGCAGAGACAGGTCCTTATAAGCTAATAAATGGGTGTCTCTTCGTTGAGTCATTTTCATGGCTAGTTCATATCTAATATCTATTATTTCTTCTATCGTAAGCAAAGTGGAAAATAGGTATGAATTTTTACAAATTTTAGTCATACTTACCTATAACATAAAAGTAACAAAAATCTCACGTGAATCATGATTTTAGTAAATTTATCACATTGAAGATGTTGTGGATTTCAATGATATGTTTACAGAGTATGATTGGCAGAGCAACAGAGTGTTTGGATGAAAAGCCAAAGTGAGAGAAAATCCAAAGAAGATTAGGAAAAACCACAAAACAATGCCTTTCTGTGTGGATTCATGTGCATGCTACAAAATCACCAATGGTGCATCTCCGTTTTACATCATATGGACGTGAGAGAGACAATGAATTTATAAAAAAAAAGTAAAAGACATAACAATTAAAAACGAAAAACTTGTCATTGTGAAGTAAAAAAAAAAACAAAAAAAAAACGTCCGAGAGAGATAAAAAGTTACAGACAACCACAAATGAAAGAATTAGACAGTTAGGTGACAGTGTAAAGTTAATTAACCACAACAAAAGCTTTCATCGTCTTATGCCGTTCCTCAGCTACACCGTTTCAAAATAGCCAATTCCCACTATTAAGTATCTTTTATGAGATTTTAATGGCATCCTTATCAAATTCGACAGACAAATGTTGTCAAGGGCTAAGAATTTCGGTTGGCCACATCCTTACAACGAACCCTGCGTGCTTCATCCTGGTTTAGCTCGTCTCGGCGTGTTTACTCTTTTTCCACATGGCCCTCAATATTCATTCTCAGAACTGTGACCCTTGCTTCTGTTTCAGGTAATTTCTCTCTTCGTCTTTGGTCACTGAAGGAATTTTTGACTTATTGCCTATAAGATTCTCGTATGAGTTGATCTGTAAAGGGTGTGCCTGCCTATGAAAGATGAATTTTTCATTGAGTCTTTGAATATGTATGAACAAACGCCTGTGTATTTATGATTCCATGTGATCCGGACTGAGGAGACGATAAATAGTGCGAAGCGATGTGTAATAGTGGTTAGGTTGGCAGACCGACGTTACTAGACTGGAATGGCCCGCATAATTGTTTATGGACGGGCAGAATTTGGTGGAGACCTTTTCGAGGTTTAAGATTTAAATTCGATTGACAATTATATAATTTGCAAGCTTTATGCCAGTATTACGGTGATTGAATCTCGAAAAATCTTAATAAGATTCTGACTAAAGAGTCACAGACTGTTTTAATTAGAGTTTTTAGTGAGTAAAAAATTTGCAGTGCATTGAAGGATGCATAGTGCGGTGCGCGTGCTACTGGACACATCAAAAACATAGTAGGGTGCGCTGATCTTTATGGAGTGGTTTTATCGAATCAATCATATTGCAATGGAGTGGGCGGGAGGACAAAATTGTATGCTAAGTGGCAAAGGGATTTGGATGAACATGAGCAGTTTTCCTGAAGCAAGGGAAACATCTCAGTCATGTCCTCTTTAAGACCATCTTCAATCCGCAAGAGAACGAAGGAGACTGTAACACCTGTCTTAAAGGTAACATATACGTGAATTCAGTTGCAAGGCTTTAATTTGGCTATTTTGGATATCTTATAAGTCATGGGCTCATCTTCTGTTTCTCAGGCAGCAAATCCTCCTGTACGAGCAAATGTTTTGTATATGAGCACAGGTACTCAGTGCATATCTCGTAAGCATTATTTGTTATTCGTGATATTGTGATTTACTATGTCTTTTGTTATTAATAGTTGTATATGCAAGAGCTACATTTTGTGTGATTGAATAAATGTACTCAAGAACTACCAAAGCGAAAAACATCCTTTTTTTTATCTCTGAACCCTTCCTTAGGATTTTTGATTTTACGATTCTTTTGAGAAAATAAAGTGTGATTTTTGTCAATGATTGCACACTTTGACAACTGCGATGGCAGGAAATACAATTTGAGCTCCAGTTTTTGAAATTAATTAAGAATAATATTTATATTTTGCGCTTTGCATGAATGTTTGGGATGCTTTGGAACTTTTGACCCTAGTAACTTTTGTTGTATATATTTTTTAGTTCATTGTGACAGTTTGATGCTTAAATTTTAAATTGATGCTCTTGTATTGCTGACAGAGCGGCTGTAAACTACTTGATATTCAGTACACATTTTTTGTATAACGGTAAGCTGCTATAAAGCCGACTTTTTCACATGAATCTTGTTTCTGTAAATTTATGTTTTGGAGCTAATTAATCATTGAATAATGCTAGGGACACCGGTTTTTTGCACCAAAATTTTTTACCAAACGACATAGTCAGACGTGAACACGTTTGACAGAAAACACATCTCCCGTGAATGGACGGCCGTCCAACAATTACGGACGACCGTCCATACTTTATAGATGACCGTTCATCACGAATAGACGAGCATCCACAAAAATATCAATGGACCCCCCATCCATATTATATGGATGGGTGTCCATTTACTATGGACAGGCGTCCATATAAGATGGATGCCCGTCCAAAAAATTTTAAAACCA
Source organism: Pistacia vera (assembly GCF_008641045.1). Taxonomy (NCBI): domain Eukaryota; kingdom Viridiplantae; phylum Streptophyta; class Magnoliopsida; order Sapindales; family Anacardiaceae; genus Pistacia; species Pistacia vera. The sequence goes on along the minus strand of NW_022195993.1, from coordinate 309,508 downwards.
AAATGATTGACGTTCGTCCATCTAATACGGACGAGCATCCATATACAATGGACGGCCATCCATATGCAATGGACGACCGTCTATAGTAATTTAACCCACATTTGAGATTTGCTCCAATATAATACGTCATCTGGAATGCGTCACCATTCTTGTGCCACAACACAAGCCAGTGTCTAGATACAGAGTTCCTCTGGCAGTTAAGAAAGTGTTTCAAAATGAATGTAAATTCAAAACTTATTTTTAGAGGTCAAATTAAGCAGAAGGTCCTGTTTTGGCATTGACTTAGCAATTAAATTTCACTAATAACAATGACCACACAAAAAGATAAGAAATATGGAGCAAGTGGGTAGCCTTTGTGACAATAATGCGTTGAAATCTGAAGGAAAAGTCCTTGCAAATGTATAAACATAATGATGATGTGGACGGTCGTCCATTGCATATGGACGGCCATCCATTGTATATGACCGCCCTTCCGTATTAAATGGAGGGGTGTCAATCATTTTGTTTCTAAAATTTTCTGGACGGGCGTCCATATAAGATCATTTTGTTTTTAAAATTTTCTGGATGGGCGTCCATATTTGTGATGAACGGTCGTCCATAAAGTATGGACGGTTGTCTGTGATTGTTGGACGATCGTCCATTCACGGGAGACGTGTTTTTTGTCCAACGTGTTTGTGTCTGACCGGAAGCCATGTCGTTCGGTAAAAAATTTCGGTGCAAAAAATTGATGTCCGTAGCATTATTGTTAATCATTTTTTGCATAGGATAATACATAGTATTATGTTTTTCCACTTCATTGAGTAGAATTTTCAATTTTATTTATTTGTTACCCCATTTTTGGCATGCTTACATGTATCTTTGTTAGCAATCTGGTTTCAGAATTCAAGTTTGTACCATTTTAGCATGTTTCATGCCTCCCATCATATTTCACCTGTTCCTGCCACTGAAGATGAGGTATGTTGCCTTTTTAAGCTAGTTCTGATATCTCTTTTATGCTTTTAACTCTTCTTGCTCGGGTTTTGATCTAAACTTTGAATCCTTTTCCGTTTTGTTAGATTGAAGCTGAAGCAGCTGCTGTTAGAGCTGTGGCAGAGGGCCTCTGTTCTTTAAAAATTGTCCTAGACAGGGTGGTTTTAACTTCAACAGGTGTGCTTCTGGGTTGCTGGCAGGTTACTTTCTTTAACTTATATTCTCCTCTTACTTTCTTTCCTACTGTCCTACCTCTCTCTCTCTCTCTCTCTCTCTCTCTCTCTGTGACAGACATGCACTTGTAAACGAATATAAAACAGGAGCAACAATGAATATTATGGAAATTATGTCTCTGGAAAGAAATTGAACTTCTGCATTCTGAATGTGGTACTGTCACGTGGAAGTTTTATCTTCTGTAACTTGGGTGGAAATTATCATTTGAAACCTTTGGAATTACCTTCTTCTGTCTTATTCACTTGTCAAAACAATTACTGTAGATTCTGGTGGAGTTGGGATCGGATTCATGCAAATCATCTCCAACTCAGAAAAGTTGCATTGATACTGGCCAGCGTTAATGGTTTTGGAATTTTCACACGTGAAAAGTAAAAGGAAAAGGAAAATAATGATATATTATATAATTCTTTTGGTTTTTGGTGAAAGAAAGTATGATATCAGATTCTTATAACTCATTGTTTTCAACACTCTAGGTTGGGCACATAAATTACCTTCGTCTTATTGCCTTGGGAAGGGCAATTTTTTTATTTCTTCTCCTAAAGCTTCATGTATAATTTAGGCTCTCAATATACATATGTGAAGTTATTTCTTTCCTTGCATTTCCTGATGTCATTTTGAATATAATGGATGTGTATTGTCCTCATTTTTGTTAGTTATTCTCTAGGAAGATTAACCATTTAGTGATACCTTTGTGCCAGGGATGAGGGAACCATTCTGTGTGACTTAAATGTTTAGTGGCAGTTGTGCCAGATTTCACTGGGAACTATCATATTAAAAGTTAATGTATCATTTGACATTAATTCCCTAATTTTTGGTGTAGGTGATCTCTGGAGCTGATCCTGTAACTGTTCGTGCTAAACTGAGAACTGCACTTCCACATGCACCTGAAAAGCAGCTTGTGAGAACTAAATGAAATCTTATATACTGTGAAATAGTGTGAAAAGCTTGTTTTAATCTTTCAGAACCTGAAAATGGTGAAATATAATGTTCAGGCATGCAATGTTGGATAGCTAAAAAACAAGGAAATTTGCACTAAGATTTGGAAATGATTGTAATCTTCACAAACATGCATATTTGTTTCTTCGTCTATATTTTCATCCAAATCACCCACCGAACAAGAAGGGAACTTATTACGTTAACCAGCTTTCTCCAAGTTTCTTATGTTCTGTCTGCACTATGCTATGCATGGTTGGGTCAATCTTCAATCAAAGTAGCTAATAACTTTCATTATTTTTTTGTTTCCATATATCTAACAAAACATTAAATCTACAGTTTTCTGTTTAAAAAAAAAAAAAAATCCACGTTTTAAATTATTACTTATGCAATTTTTCTTCAGCTAGTTATCAGTATTGCTCTGAACTCAAACCATGTCCTAAATGATAGTTTTTCATCTTGTTTCAGTTGCAACGGTTATATATTTCTGTTAATGGGTCCCAAACTCATGTCATAGCTTCATGATGATCTGTTTAGTGCTAATTTTTTTCATAACTGGATAAATTTTCTTCCCTTGTATGAACATTGCAATGGAAATGATAAATATGTGTCTAGCTATACTGCCATCAAAATTGTGAATTTTGAAAGCACTCACTAATCTTCTTTCTGCTGCAGTATGATGCTGCTATTCTTCACACATCATTTGCAAGGCTTCTGGGTCACCCGACGGCTTCATCCATGGTAGTACTATAAAAGTATCATCTAGTTTGTTGCATTCAGTTATCCTCATAGGTCACTGATTGACATCATGTAGGATTTTAGAATTGCAAACTAGCAAACGGAAAACTGAGCTGCTTTATATCTGTTGTCGAGCAGTAATAGTTGGTGTTAGCTTTAAACGAAGCTAGTGAAATATAAATTATAAGGTGCTGTCAGTTCTGATGAAGTTGAATTTGTTTTCACATGTATGTGAACATGTGAAAACGGTTGCAGAAACGTTTGAGCAATTCTGATCTCAGACCACCGGCTGAAATCACTTAACAGATTGAAAGGTTTTTTCGGTATGAAATTATATTTGAAGGGTATTATGTAGTCTACAGTGTACCTCATGGAAGTAAGTTGAACTTGAGGGGAAGATATAGCCAGTCCCGTGACAAAGCCAGATAGTGACAGTTAACTCGGCGTAGCATCTGGAAAATCCGTCCCCTACGCCATTGTTGCTAGATAACCTTTTGACTATAGGATACTCCTAATTATAACGTTACTAAGAAGTTAGACAAATGTCCTAGCATTTTTGACATTTATAATGTCCTCAGCCCAGATTAAGCCGCAAACAAACATTATCGTATCAAATTGCTGATTTTGCAATCACGTGTCATGTGCAGGAGCATCAAAATACTTCAGATCAACTCAAATTCTTCCATGAGCTAGTTGCTCGTCTAAACAGCGAGATTCGTGGATTTGAGGTAAGTTGTTATTTTGCATGCAAAAACACAATGACATGAATCATATATAGCTGACCGTGATTGCATTTGAATACAGGCAAAGGTGTCTGAGCTCTGGTATGTGGAAGAATATGACTTGCTGGCCCTCGCCTTGGACGGACGAATGAAGGTTCGCAGGTTCCCACTGGGATGCTCAAAGCCCTGAAGATTCCAAACTACATGCTCATTTTAATCAAGAAAGAAAGTTTTCCAACAATGGCTGCCTCTTCAATCATGTATTAATAGTGAAAGTTTGCAGTTTACTGATAAATTAGTTATACTCTGTTTTGGGTTGTGCCACTGCCACCTCGTGTATTATAATTTGTCCCTTTCTTTCTTTTCAATCGTACGTAAGCACGCACGCAATTAGCTTCCCTGTGGATGCCACACGCTCTTTCTCTCTTACGTTATCTTTACAATTTGAAAGCACGTGACAATATGTGACATATTGGTAAAGATTATTATAAAAAACAAAAAATAAAAATAAATTGAAATAAAATTATATGAAATTTGTTTAGTTTCTGGATGACGTGTTGTGCATAATGAAAAAAGCGAATGGCAGGCACGCAGCATGCGACAAAAATAAATAAGAAAATAGAAAATTTAATAAAAACACGTGTCCGCCTCACGTGTCCTGGTTCATTGAACGAAGTGGCCCGTTGCTGACACGCGCCATCCTGTGTATCGTATTCTCCCGCCACACATTCGACGCCTTTCAACACTCCAAGGTCTTCTTCTTGTTTATTTTTGTTAAATTTCTCTCATTTAAAGTCAAATTCTCCTCTTCCTCTTCTTAGGTTTTTATTTTTCATTTTTTTTTTCACATTCCTGTCGTCAATTCTTTTCTGTTTTTCTTCTTAAGCTGCTGATTCAAGAGGTATTCTTTTACAATTTTTTGTTATTATTTTTTTTTCTTATGATCTAGGGTTTTTGTATATGGCTTTAATTTCGTTGTTCTGGGTTTTCGTTTGGTGGTAATATATTTGTGATCTTTAAATTCTGTGTTTTCTTGATTTATTGGTAAGAAAATGATGGAGAAAGCTTATGGAAATGGTTAGAAAGAATAAAAATATTTGTAATTTTGTTTGTTAAACATGAAATCGGTATCAATCAAGTCTTGGTCAGTTTGTTTTGTTATCGAATTTATTGTTTCTATGAACTGATAAACGTCCTTTCGGAAAAGTAAATTAGTTTATGCCACTTACAGAAATGAATTATTTATGCAAATATTGTAACCAAAAAACTAGGTTTAGTAAATCTATCCCCATGTACGATGATGGTACCGTAATTATATTTTCTCTTCTTTAATGAGTGGCTGAATGCGTACTTTGGTTTGTTAGTTTTCATTAAACGGATTTGAAAGATTGAATCGATACCGGTTTGTATTTCAGGGGATTTTTTACTGAAGGCCCTTATCCCATTTGAGATAGTCATGGGTTCAGAGGATCTTTCTCCCTTGGTTGATGAGGTCAATGTGCTGACAGATCCATCCATTGACAGGTTAGTTATTAAAGATCTTAAAATTAATTTTAGTTGGTTTATTTTGCTTGCCCCATATGTAGTCATTGGGTTACATCTTGATAGTTGGAAAATAAATCAGTATTATGCTGTTACGGTTTGTAACGTTTACAAGGAAATGTAGTGTAATATCTTATGGTTTATGTTTAGAGCCCGTTAAAGCAGCATAAGATGGTTAGCTTCTAGTTCAAAGCTTTTGTAGAGTTTAGGAGAATTGTATTATAAATGGCCATGGCATTTAAACATGACCTCTTGTTGCTACCTCCTTCAAGGGGCAAAAGTTTTAAAGTTCAATAATAATCTGATGCAAATACTTTTTCTGGAGCATCTAGTTTGGGTTGTTACAAGATACTTATTGAGTTTAAAACCAGTTAATTGTTATATTTTAGTTGGATGTCTGAAAGTTGTTTGTGGTGCAGACCTTGTCCAACCAAAAAGAATCAGGGTAAAGCTCCTAGAAGAATTCACAAGGCTGAAAGGGAGAAAATGAAGCGCGAGCATTTGAACGAGCTTTTTATTGACCTGGCCAATGCTCTTGGTAACTTTTAACTCTTTAAATGTTTTTGTTTGCCGCCCTGTTTCATTCCTTGTCATCATAATTGTCCAAAGGCCAATAAATGTTTTTACTTCATGAGTAGCCTTGTTTCAATTTTAAAGACTAGGTCATTTTGAAGAGGGTGACAGATTATATCTCACTAAGGGACTCCCCTTGTACAGAACTGAACCAGCAGAACAGTGGGAAAGCCTCAATACTGTGCGAAGCAACCAGACTGTTGAAGGATTTGTTTGGTCAGATTGATTCACTCAGAAAGGAGAATGCATCTTTGTTGTCTGAATCTCGATATGTAAGGCCCTTGTAATTTTCACTGCCCTTTTTCCGCTGATAATTCCCTCACCTGCCCTCCCTCTCCAATGTGCAAGCTCTATCGGAATTTGATATATAATTTTATTTTATTTGGGTTTTCTGTATTGGTTCTGCATATATTCTATCTTCATTTATTTTCTGTGAGAACCAAGAAGGAACCTGTATATTTACTAATGGCAACATTCTCTTCAGCCACTGTGCGTTTAAGTTGCTTGAAATGTTGGGCAGGTGTCTGTGGAGAAGAATGAACTGGAGGAGGAGAACTCTACCCTAGAATCTCAGATTGAGAAGCTGCAAAGTGAGATAGAAGCAAGGGTAGCACACTCCAAACCTGACTTGAACGTACCTCCTCCTGAATCTCAGGCATCACATTTTCCTGGAGATAGCTATGGATTATCTGCTGTAGAACCTGCCTTGCAGCAAGCATCTGCTGTTTATGTTGTTCCCATCCGTCCTGAACTCCAAGCTTATTCCACACCTGATTCTGCTCAACTCTCAACTAAACCTGCTTCAAATGTAAGCAAACCTCATGCGAGGTACCCTACGTCTGCAGATTCGTGGCCTTCCCAACTCCTTGGGGAGAGTATTTGCAGTAGTGGAAACAAGGCTCCAAGTGACGTATGAAGTTAGTTATGTCCAGTAATTTGTACTCGATCATTCTTCACCTTCTTTCTTAGTTAATTAGGTGTGTATATTGCAAGATGGGATGATGGTAGGTTAGTGTATTTGTTTTTGATGTGGATCGGTTGATTTTGATGTTTTGGTAACAAAACTAATTAGTCAGGACAATAATATCAAAATGTGAATAACTAATGTAGTCAGGCTTGACTCTGGTCCATAACACTCAATTGAATAAAGGCATTTTTAGAATCCAGTTCCAGGTCGAAGAGGCGCAGGAATTTGTTTTCGTTTTCGCCCAAGGTCAAGTCTTGATAGAAGATTTTGATGCAACTGAAGAAATTAGAAACCTACCCCTTGGCCCCTTTGGGCGAAGATCAATGGGTCAATGATGGAGGCTAAGCTGTTCTTTTACTGTTTTATTATATCCTCTCCTCAAATAATTGCAAGGACACGATTGCAAGAAGGAATTAATGGTAATAATGTAATGTAACTATTGGATAGTTTTTCTTTATAATAGAACCTCCTAGAGATTTTGTGTGTGTGTGTGGGACTTCAATAATTCCGTGTAAAAGAAATGGTCCCTTTCAGTCAGATGGATTACGTAATGATTTGTTGAACAAAGCCCACCCTCCCTTCTTGTCCCTACTCACTTTGTCCTCATCTGAGGTTTTATTCTACGGGAAAACTACATTCGGGGCACTAATTTTTGGAAAAAAATATTTGATCCTTTAAAATCGGAAAGTGACATTTTTATCCTTACTAATTAATTAATGAACCTTATTATTAATGGTTTTCATACTTTTCGGTATAATTATCGTTTCTTTCCTTATTCAAATGAAATAAAGGAGACTAAAATGTAAAATCAAAATTTATTGTTTTGCTATTCTTATCTTCTTCATAAAATATATTTTATGACCCTCTTATCTCTGTTGATTGTTTAGGATGACAATATCAATTTCAGGTTTTATTGGGCCAAAGTTGTATTCTCGAAAAAACAGGGACTCAAATTATTTTTCCCTTTATTACTACTTTAATGCTTTCTAATCACTTGTTTGCTTTTTCCCTTACTCTCAAGTCTCAACACAACGCAACAGTCTCTCACTAGAATAAACGAACAAAAAAAAAAAAAAAAACAAACTTCTGCTGAAATTTGCAGATCAAAACAAGAATAAAAGGGTAATAAAAACGCTTGAGATTGAGAAGATCAGATATGGGATCTGGGGCTGGAAACTTCTTAAAAGTTATACTTAAGAACTTTGATATTCTTGCTGGGTATGTTTCTTCTTCTTTCTCCGACTTTACTCAGTTATCTATTTCTGATGTTATCTGGCAAATATACATATTTTATAACAGAATTTTTTTAAGGTATTAATAACAACACACTAAGTTTTCTGGAACTGCGAAGATAATTTCTCATAAAATTTTATGTTCTTGCTTGCTGTATTTTTCTTCTTCGTCCTCTTTACCCACTGTACGAAATAGTTTTGATAAACTAAAGCAATAAGTGTATAAAAATCATATTTTTGCACCTAACGTTAAGGCATTGAAGTTAGTGGAACCATAAAGTTCAAAAATTTTCACCAAAAATACTATATTGAACTACTCTAGAACAAACGGGGCATTATAAATTCAAATAAAAAAGACTTCATTTTTTTTTTTTTTTTTTAAGTTCTTATAAATATTGGGCATTATATTCTAATTTAGCTTCTGGGTTTGATTTGTAGGCCTGTGGTTAGTCTTGTCTACCCTCTGTAAGTGCCGTCTACTTCTTCTCTCTCCCTTCTTTTGAAGGGGCATTATCTTTTATTTAGGTTTTTCAATTGTGTTTAGTTTCTGATTCTGCAAGTCGGTACATGTAATATTTGATATACAAGTTTAATTGTTCAGACTAGATGATATGATGGTTTTGTGGTTTGGGTCCTTTTAACAGATATGCCTCTGTTAGAGCAATTGAGACTAAGTCTCCTGTTGATGATCAACAATGGCTTACTTACTGGGTGCTCTATTCTCTGATTACTCTCATTGAGCTCACCTTTGCCAAACTCATTGAATGGTAAATTTGTTTTCATCGAATTTTTCTACATATAATTTGAGATTTATGATTTTGTAATTGTAAACTTGTTTTTTAAGGTTTCTTCCGCAATTTGTTTGTTGAATTTCTTGGTTATAAACGAATGCTTTACAATGTTCAAATGCTCACAAATGCACATGTATGCACATGCTCTGGTTCACTTTAATGGAATCTGTTGCTTGAAAGCCTTTTGTGATTAGAAATCCTTGTTTTACACCAACTTACATAAAATTGGTGATACAGCATGCACAATTGACACTCAATGTAATTTCTATTGTAAGCCAAATTGCAAACTTCGAACTTTATGATTGTGGAAAATGCAATCTTTAGAGATATTCTTTTCTTGAACTGATTTTTTTTCTTAACAAAGAGAGTCACTTTCTTAACATGCAGTTGCAGATGGTTGGCGTTGTGTGCTTTTTTCAAGAAATGAATTTTAATGGAAAACAAACAGAACCATTTCCAAATTCACATTCATGTGGTCTGTGTTAGTCATTCGCCAAATGCTTCTGTTGTATTTTTCTTTTGTTTAGGGTTCATTCTTGACAACTCCTTTATACTCTTACTGCTATGAAGGGAAAATAAAGTTTCAGTGACAGTGTTGTAGATAAAGCTATATCTAGAACTGTCATAGGTTTGGGCTATACCACAAAATGGCCGGTAAACTTAATTGTGCAGGGACACTTTATATCATAGATTTTCTTTATTGAAGATTGTTTTATTGTAATCTTCTGGATTATATTTTAGAGTATTTGTATGAGACGGATAATGAGTCTGATTATTTCTTTTTGAATTTCTCTGAAACTATGTGGCAGGATTCCTATCTGGTCATATGCTAAGCTGATTTTTACCTGCTGGCTAGTCATTCCATACTTCAGTGGTGCTGCATATGTTTATGAGCATTATGTGAGACCTTTCTTTGTCAACCCTCAGACTATTAACATTTGGTATCTCCCAAGGAAGAAAGACGTTTTCAGTCAGCCAGATGATATTCTTACTGCTGCAGAGCAATACATTCAAGAGAATGGGACAGGTGCATTTGAGAAGCTCATTCACAGGGTATGCTATCTGCCATAATTGTTTTTTATATGCCGAATTGTTCACTTCGCTTATGAGTTATGAAAAATCAATTTGTGAATTGTGAAAATAATCCTGACCCAATTTGTAAGCATTTGCAAAATGGGTGGTGTGTTGTATTATATAGCAAATTAATACTTGCAATGGATGCAGATTGAAAATAATGTTTCTAAGCACTTGATTGACGTTTTTTCTTGTTATTCAGGCTGACAAGTCCAAGTATTCAAACAAGACCCCAGTCTTCGCATAGGACAGTAGGGATTGAGCTTCATAGATTTCTTTTTGTCAACTGTAACCTAGGTACTTGCTGAGGAAAAAAGGGGAAAATGTGTTTACAGTGTTACCGAAATCATGTTTTGCTGTTGATAGTTGTTACTTTATTTCCTGTTTTCATATGCAGTTTTTGGTTTCTGTATTGGTACTGAATGCTATAACATAAAATCACGTAATTATTATGGTTTGTGTTCCAGTTTACAAAACTTTAATATGGTAGATGCTCAGTTTGCATTATAATGTCGACTTTTCAACTACAAATGCAAGTACAAAGCCGGCTATTATGTGTGGCTTAATGAATGAAATAGAGCTACTGATGTATTTTGGATAGGGGTGGAAAAAACCTGTTAACCGGTATCTTGAACCGAATCGGTTTGAAAAAAAAAAAATTGAACTGAAACCGGTCCGGTTTTGGTTATAAACCGGTTTAAAACCGAACTGAAATTTGGGTTCGGTTAACTGGTTTTAAACTAGTTAATTATGATGAGCTGCATTTGTTCGGCCCAATTTGGTCAAACCCTCCACTTTGGCCCATTTTTTTTTCCAGGTTTTTTTTAACTTGAATTAAAGTTTTATTTATTGTAATTGAATAATTTGAATTCATATAATTTTAATGTACATCAAGTATTAATAATTTAAAATTACATGAAAACCTAGGGATAAGTTTTTTAAAAATTGAAAAATATAAAATTATTTTTTTATTCATTAAACCGGTTAAAAATCCGATTTGGTTAACCGTTTTTGTTATTTCAAAAAACCGAAATCGAACCGAATATTCGATTTACAAAATATGGCAAACCGAATTGAAATAGGAAAAAACCAAATTTTCGGACCAGTTTTGGTTCGGTTTTCGGTTTTTTTTTTTCCACCCCTAATTTTGGATGCATGATCTGGTGATTGGGAGATATTTTTCTCCATCTTTAAGCTTAATAACTTGCAACACAGCAGCAAACTAGAATACAGTATCAATTACAAATAGGTCTTTTTACATATTTCCAGCTTCACTGACAGACCTCTGATCATGATTATACTTAAAAAAAGAAAAAAAGAAAAAAAAAAAAAAAAAGGACCTAATATATGTTATTTATCAGATCGACTAAACCCGAGTATCTAAGATGACACCAAAACCACATTGAAAGTCTCAGTTGAAAGGGTCATCATTCTCCCAAAAGAATGCTGGAGTTCACTGGAATAACATATGAATGCATGAATTTTATGAGTGTCTTATTTTAGATAGAAGGTTTTACTATAAAATTATGTTCTATTGAAGATTTAACAAATTGATTAATGCCCTCAGTGATGTTGTTTTGGTCCGCTTGCTATTAAAGTTGGAAATGCTGAGTTGTTGTCTTTGTTCTGTTTTTTGGTCCTCACCCAAGGGCTTGTCTTGTGGGGAGGAGCCGTTTCTTTGTTTTTGATCTTTTTCGTTGGTTTTAGTGATCCAAATCCAACCAATTCAACAACACAACATACCATAAATCCAAGTTAAAATTTGGTCAAACACAAAACAAGAACAATCTCGTACTTACTTGCAATTTCGGACTAAGACAAGTAGAAACACTTCAAGTATAAAGGATTGCTCTATCAACTTGAATTGATTCACCATCAAATCCTCTTGCCAAGACTTGGATAAAGAATGCATAATCAAAGAACACAAAAGTTCTCTCAAATGGATAAACCAATTTTCATATATTTCAAGACTAAGTGATACAATGGAATAGTCACCCTTATATAGGCAAATACAATGATAAACAAGTAAATTATAAATACAAGAAAATGAAATAAAATTAGCTAAATATTACGAGTAATTTATTCAAAAAATAAGGTAATGCCTATATAATGTAAAAGAGACACAATTCCCTAATTTTAGGATCTATGTCTTTAATCACCCCATTAGTTGTCTAAGCTTGCTTCCATTAGATAAAAAACTAATCAATGGTCCTAATTAAGTCTACTAATAAGGGTATAAAAAATTTAGGCTTTTATAATCATGCAAATGGATCTAATAAGAGATCATGTGGACTTTCCCCTTTGTAATGCAAATTGAGTCGAATTTGACATTTTGAACATTTGGGCTTCTTTTTTTGTGGACTTGAGCTTTCCTTGTTGTGTTTGAACTTGGAGTGACTTGGGCCGAAATGTTTGGACTCTTCTCTTTCTTTGAACTTGCTTGGGCCGATTGGTCTTCACAACTCCGCACATTCTACAAACCAAATGTTTTAGGACTTGGAGTAAATTTCTTTAATTAGCAAGTGTGTTAGGACTTGCAATTCCTTGTCCACTCATGTTTACAAGTGTTTTAAGACTTATAAAAGTATCATTTAGTTGCTTTGTGTGGGCTTGTTCATTTGTGCGCCTCTTGTTCACATTCTTGGTATTAAGATTGCATAACAAGAGAATAGTGATCTTTTGATTTTGTATAGGCTCTTGCCTAGTTAGCCTTTTGATGGTAGTCTTTTAGATTACTTGATTCTTTTACACTTAACCCAGCGCTTGTCATGAGGTAGGTTGGCCGAGTTTTTATGGCTTTTGTATATTCTTTCTTTTCTTCTAATCAATATATATATACAGTAGCGGATCCATAAATTTTTTTTAGGGTGGGCCAAAATAAAAACTAATTACATATTAATATTTTTGTTTGGGTGGGCCAAAATCCAAAAATTATATATATTAATTTTTTTTTTTAAAAAATTGAGTGTAGGCCATGAGTGGGCTGGATCCGCCCCTGTATATATATATATATAATCCTAAGGCATAAGTTATATGATTGCCATTTTGAGGAGGTAGAATTCCTTCATTTTGCCATGTAGGAAGATTGTAGTACAGGTGGCTGCATTTGATTGGGGCTGAATTGGATTTTTAACATTTGGCTGGATGTTATTGGTCATGATGCGGAATAGATTGATGTGTTGGATTTGATGGAATATTGTTGGACATGTGACATCATGCACTTGGGGCATCCAAAGGTCTAATTAAATCTTGATTAATTTTCACATAAATACAGAGCATTCACATTCACATCCTTTATTTCGACATGGTGAAATATTGTTGGACATATAACATCATGTAATTGTGACATTGGATGTCTAATTAAAATTGGCAGAATGACTTACACCCACCCAAAGTTTTCCGTAAGGATAGTTTGGTACCCAAAAACTTTGGAAATGACAAATAACCACTTTCCGTTCAGATCTGTGGGTGAATTCCGTCCATAGTAACAAAAAAGACTAAAATGCCCTTATTATTTTATTTCTTCTCTTCTTTTCTTCTCCCATTTTCTTCTCCACCGCTTTATATACATCTCCTTCTCCAAGATTTCAGCTTTTCATCTCCATCAAACTCCCCTTTCCCCATTGCGACTTGTACCAATTTTTGTTCAGTCTTGATTTTACAGTTCCCAGATCTATTGGATGCTTGATAATGGCAAAGTAATCAGTCAAACCAAGAACCTTAACATCAACAGGAGCATTAAACACCCAACCATGCTTGTCTTCATCAATTTGTCAAGCAAATTACTATAGTTCTTGAAAACCTTACTTCCCGGTCCAAAACCATGTCCCAATTCCCCTCCTGCCTTCTTCGGAGAATACATCTGATATAGTTTCATGAGTGGTGTCACACACAACCTTATTCAGGGCATCCCCCTTCAATGGATCCAACTGCCCCTTGTAATGAAACAACCGACGAATCGCTGCTGAATGTCTGTGCATTTCCCTCCTGAACTCCACACCAAACTTTCCCACTACATATTTAATCAATATCAACGCCTACAAAATTATTAGAAAATCTCCACTTCAATTGCCACTTTTATTAATTTGGGGTCAAGGTCGAAGCAGGAGATTAATGGTGGCATGAAAAGGCTTGGAGAATAAAGTTAAGATTAATTTCTAAACCCATTATCAACTCCATTACTCACTGCCACTGACACAATCGAATTATATTTGTTTTTACGGTAGTAATTATATTAAAGAATGAAGGCAAAGCATAAATAGTGGTGGGGTTTAGATTGGATGATCGTTGTTGGAGTAAAGCTTTTCTAAACGTAAAACAATGTTGTGCTATTGTTAGTTTAAGTTTAGACTCAGGCTTTTGCATGCTATCCTGATGTGCCAATTTAATAACATGCTGTTATGCTTGGAAAAGTAGGGCTGACGCAGAGCCCAGTCAGCGCAAGTGGTCAGAGTCTAGGCAGATCCTACAGCCATTTAGGCGCGGCTACGTCGCATGCTGGTGTGAGCAGCATGCTCCTGCCAGTGCAGTGGGTGCGCGCCAGACTGTTGAGAGGCTGGAGGCCATCCACGTGTCCAATCCTTGCATGAAACGAGGAAATCACGCGAGTAGGTGAATAACGGGATGCAAAGAAGGATTTGCACGGTACTTGGCCCCTTTTTACGGATTCAGTAATTATTACCTCAATGTATCCCACTATAAATAGAGAGCTTTTCTCCCGTTTGGGGGATTCGCTCATTTTTACTCTTGATTAGCTATCTTCTCTGTAATAGCTCACTCTCTCTCTCTCATTTGTATTCTCAATACTCCAAAGTCAGCTCGATAAGCCGCGACCTGATCCTTCAAATATAAATACAATATCAGTGGACATATGATTTGTTTGTTTAAGCATCCGAACCACTTTAAACATTGTCTTACCACTATTTACATTCTTCATCCCCCATTCACGTGTGTCTTCTAGGTCAGCTCAGCATTTCACACGTGCATTTAGTTGGTGTCAAAATCACACATCAACATATGTCATGTACTTCATCTGCAGTACATTCTAAAAATAATCTAATCTTGTTTTTGAGATGCAAGTACGTCAAAAGACACCAACGAAATTTCATATGAAAGAGGTCTGAAGCTTAAACACTTAAAGCTTAAAGGTGAGTTACACATTTACATGCAGCCAAATAGTTATACTTTCTTCCATGATAATTTGGGAAAAGCTGAAATCTTGGAGGAGATGTGTAGAAGGAAAGGGACGAAGAAAATAGAAGGAGAAAGAAGAAAATAATAAGAGCGTTTTAGACTTTTCTGTTAATGTAGATGAAATTCACTAACAGATCTAAACGGAAAGTAGCTGTTTGTCATTTCTAAACCTTTGGGGTACCAAACTGTCTTTCCGACAAACTTTGGGTGGGTGTAAGTTGTTCTGCCATTAAAATTTAGATTAATTTTCACATAAACACATACTATTCGCATTCACGTTCACATATAAACGTTTCAAATTTATTAGTCCCTTCACATTCACCAGAATTGGCATTCCAAAGGCCTACGTGAAAAGATATAAAGATTTAGAGTTATTCTCTTTATATAAACACCGACTCTTCACATTCACATTAATTTCGCATAAACACAGACGCTTAACATTCATATTCAAATACAAACGCTCCAAATAGGCTAAAAAGAGTCGTCATTGGTTTTGCTTCTCCACATCTTAAATGAATCAGGGAGACTTAAGTTTTCTCAATTTCTCTTTGCTTTTTTTAATTATTTTTCTTGGTTTTTATGTGTGATTGCTGCTTTCTCTGTCATTTGCAGTCCTTCCCAAACAAAGACATGTTGTTGAGGCCTAGCACTCAAACGAAGGTGAGAAAGAAGGGGTACAAGAGCGGCGTCGATGCGGAGGAGGCTCGTCGGCGGAGAGAGGACAATTTGATGGAGATCAGAAAGAAATTAAGAGAAGATAATTTGTTGAAGAAGAGATGTGAAGGTCTCTTGCTTCAGTCTCAGCCACTTCTCGATGCCTTTTAAAACGCAGCCACCGCCATTGTAAAGGAGGTACCTACTTGCTTCCTGATTTGTTTCTGCATTGATCTTTGCTTCATGGGTTTTTTGTGGAAATTGATTCAATCGTTGTTTTGTGATAATTATGATGATTATTATGATAATTTTTTTTCTTCAGAGTTCTCTGAGCATATCAGGTTTCATAGGTGGGCGTGAGGCAAGGCCAGAGATATCACATACCTCAATAATTCATTCAATCGCCCATGGATTCCAATTCACAGCAGCCACCAGGCCCGTTTTAATTCGATAGAAAGTTTTAATCTTTTTCCAATTTTGGTTTCTGGATTGGTTTTGTTGATCAATTTTCTCTTAGGGTTTTCATTTTTTAATTTGTGCTGAGAATCATGCCAAGAAGTTGTTTCTTTTTTATGGTTGTGTTTAGTTTTTTTTGTATAATGATTTGTATGGTCCTGATAGGTTTATCTCTAGTTTTTGCTATTGATTTCATATTTGGTAATTGATGGTTGTCTTTAATTTTGGTAAAGGCATAGATTTATCACTTTTGAGGCCACTGGTGGGGACTTGGTACCCTTATTGTGTCAGTTATAATGTAAAGCTAGTAGCTTTATTCAACCAGACATTGTCTTTATGATTTGTTAATTTATGTGTGATTGCTTTATTTGAAGGTACTGGAACCTAGGAAGAGGTTAGTGAAGAAGGATGGATCAATTGGGCTGGAGAAACTATTAGCGACAAGGATCGCTGCACAATGTGTAAAGATGAGAAGGTTGTTCAAGAGAAGAAGGTGTTGGAATTAGTAGTTGAGAAGGGTATGCAAAATAGACAGAAGATTACATTCCCTGGAGAAACTGATGAAGCTGTAAGTGGATAATTCATTTTTAGTTTTATTAGATTTTGTTTGATCTTAGAGAAAATTGACTACCAAGGAAAGAAAAATGGAACTTGGAGTTTTATGTTATTTTTCATTCCGTTTTTAAGTAATGTCGATACAGCGGTTGAAAGATATGCGTTTTTAGTTTTGTGAAATATGTTTTTCTTGCAAAGAAATTTGAGGAATACATCTTAGGGAAAAGATATGTACTGAAAATACATATTTTTTTTTCTCAAGTTTCTCAGCCGCCAAACAGAGTTGAGAATTAACTTTTTCAATAATTAATTATTTTTCTGCATGATTGTAAACTGATTATTATGTAATTTGCAAGAATATGTATACAACAGGCTCTAATTCAAGTATAATTTGCATATAAGTGCTGTTGTATTTGGTAACATTTTAATGATTTTCTTTAAGTATTTGTCAATTTGTGATCTGGAATTTCAAGGATTAGTTTGTAAATTTGATCAATGGATACCTTTTATTTTCCCAGTTACGGTTGTTACTTCACATTTGTTCAAAGATTTATCTGTATTGTTCTCATTTATCTTCAAGGTTTCACCACTAAATAGATGGTGAATCCATGGAAGACTTGTGTGAAGCTCTCTGCAGTTTTAATGGGTTCTCATGGACTTACCAAAGGGTCTTTGGCTTTTCTTAACTATCCAGCACAACTCATGTTCAAATCCACAAAGGTAAATATTCAACTCCGTTACTTTTTTTAATTTCATGTTGAAAAATCAGTTTATGTTTGATAGTCAAATTGGCTCTCTTAATCTGTAATGGTGTAAATGACTCAAATTAGCTCATTGACTCTTTCTATGTGAATCAAGTAAATGGGATCAATTTGGCTATAATTGGAAATTTATTTTGTCATCTCAGGTTTTGCCTATAATGATCATGGGCGCATTCATATCGGGCCTTAAACGAAAGTACCCAGTTCATGAATATGTATCTGCAATACTTTTAGTTGTGGGGTTGATCCTTTTTACCTTAATAGGTGCACAAACTTCACCAAATTTTAGTATGATTGGTGTTATAATGGTATCAGGTGCTCTAGTCATGGATTCCTTTCTTGGTAATTTGCAAGAAGCAATCTTTACCATGAATCCTGAAACCACCCAAGTGACTAAACTGTACTATGCTTTTGTGTTGTTTCTTAAATTGAAAAATTGTGACTTTATTATATCTGGATATCATCTTTCTCTATGACTTCTGTTAGTTTCAATCTTAATTGTTCTATTTCATTTATTTATTGTTCAATTGGTGATTGCAAAGAAGAGATCTATTGTTTTTATAGGTATAGAGAACTAGCTTTCTCAAATTTTCACCTTCTAGGGTTTTCAATTTCAAAATTATATTAATTTGAGCTAGAAATGCCTGATTTTTAGTCCATAGACTCATCAAATTCAGTTCCAAGTCTTGCAAATATCACAGGTTGGGAGTGTTAAAATCACATCTAACTTAAATTTGATCTTTAAAGTTACTAGATAATCGGAAGCTAATTATGTGTTTGGTGTGCATACATATTGTTGGAGTGTACTGAATAATTGAAGTCTGAGATTTTGTGAAATTTGGTTGTTGAAAATGACAATTGCAAATAACTTACTGAAAGAGAAGAAATCCAGAAGCAGCAAACAAAGTTTTATTGTACAACAAATTTTGTGTATACAGATATTAAGATTAGTTTTGGTATTACATAACACTGGAGAGAATACTATAATAATGTTGCAGTTACTTTGATTGAAATTGCAGTGAATAGTGGGCTTCTTGAGGTTTTGGCATCGAGGGGAGGTGAGTGCATCAAGAATTAGTGTATTGTCATGACACATTTTTCTTGGTCTTTATACATATGGGTTGGCCGTGGGAACTGGCAACTGCAGAAACATGTCTTTTAGAGAAACTGGCATTTTTACAAAGCAAGAGAAGTGTATCTAAACGGTGTCCAAAATCCATGGTTGTTAACGATTCAGGACTGGGGTTAGCCTTGCTCAGTGGTATTATAATATTGGTGGTTATTTCACCCAAGTACCATGTTCACCAAACTAAACTCAAGTACTCAAATTCCGGGGCTTCTCTTCTTGATGAAAGAAGAGAAAATGATAGATCGAGATAATAAGATTGAATTGTAGAAGTTAGATTGATTTACACATGTTTTCTGTGCTAAAGTTGTTCATTTGTTTTTGGACAGTTAAGTTATAGATATATAGCTTAAATTTTTTGGTAAATAGTGGAACAAAATGATGATTGCTTTGAGATTTCCACATATTATATGTGGAATTTTTAACATTTATTGGTAATTTTACTATAAAGAGTTAAACGATTTCGTGGTGCAATGCAATATGAGAAGACTTGGCCAGGAATTTCCAATTTATTATTATTATTTTCAGAAAGGACAAGATAAAGAAAGAAGGTCAAGAACAAAGAGTTTGTTTTATGTGTTACTTAAATGGGTGGAGAATCTGGAGATACAACTACTAGAATCTATCCAGTATAAGCCTAAAATGAACGTGATTTGTTATAATACCGAGTGGTGGTTTTGATGAATTTAATGGAGCTTCCTTTACTGGGGCAATGTTTAATTTATCAATTACCATTGTTGGAGCTGGAATCATGGCCTTGCCTGCAACCATGAAAGTGCTTGATCTTGGTCTTGGTATTGCTTTGATCATCTTTATGGCCGTATTGACCGAGGCTTCAATCAAGTTGTTGCTTAGGTTCAGTAGGGCAGGGAAATCAGTTTCTTATGGTGGTCTTATGGGGCAAGCATTTGGAAAGTGTGGGAAGAGTTTTTTGCAAGTTTGTGTTGTAGACTTTTAGTCAACAACATTGGTATTTTCGTGAGAAAAGTGCTCCAACTCCTCTTCTTTTACTTTAAAAAGAGAATATATTCATATCACTAAAATATTATGTTATTATTTCATTCTTTAATTAATTAATTAATTATTTTTTTTATGTCAAAACTATTTTTATAAGCAACTCGTGCAACGCGTGAACCTTTTAACTTGTGAAATTTAATTACCCAAAAAAAAAAAAAAAGATTTAACACAAGTTTTAATCGATATTTTTATTAGTTTGTAATTAAATTTTTTATTGATTTGGAATTTATTCGCTTATTAAGTTGTGATTAAAGATGATTAGTTATTATTTTAGAAATGCATTTATTATACCAATTTAGATAAACGCTGACTAACGGTGGCTGCATGGAACGTTGACGGTTTCTCAAACGGAAGGATAAGATTGTTGTTTCGACAAACTTAGGGTGGGAATATGTAATTCAAGAAAAGAAAAGAAAAAACTTAAAACAGAAGGCCGCGTTAGTGTTGAGAAATCCTGGAATTGATCAGACTACTATCATAAGTCCCATCATACATTTGATTTTTGAAGCGAAATCCAATCCATATGCTCCGAAAATGCCCATCTGTTTGCCGACCTATTAATACGGGTAAAAAATAATGAACATTGTTTTGTTTCTCCAATCTCTGGCAGTCTGGCTTCAAAGGGCACTTTCCTGGTTTTCTAAGGTCTCTCTGTTACCGAACATGGATGAAAAACGAAACAAAACAATAAGATATCAAACGATTACATTTTGCTGTTTGTTTGTTTTAAGTCTGGATAAATCTAGTTAAAAGTGTTAGTAATATCTAATTGTTGATGGGATAATTGGGGATGAGAAAGAAGAACTTTAAGATTGGAGTTTTCAAATTGAGTTTGAGGCGATGTTCCTCAGGAATGACTTTGTTAAAGGGGTTTTGGTGATGGAATAGATGAATTTGATATTCCAAGTTGTGATTGTGGAATTGCAGAGCGATCTTATATGGGGAGAATTTGGGCATTTTCTTGTCATTGTTCTTTGCAAGGGCTGGACATGATATTGCGACCTGAATGGCTAATTTCCAGCAGAATATTCTTATTGATAGGGACGTTGATCAGGTAGTATATTTTCTTTACTGTTTGTTTTTTATAATCTCATTTATTAGTATATTACAACTCGAACAAAATTTAAGGACCATTAATTGGATATCACATTTTGCTGGTTCAATTTTTTTTAACTTCTGTCTTCCCAACATTTGATGTTGAATGATATATGGTTTAAGCATTAAAATGCCAAAGATATACTGCTACTCTGCATATAACTATAGAATTTATTCAGCGTAATGTACTCAGTTTGAATTTTCAGATAAATTCCTTGAAATCCATGATAGCAATTTCCTTTTTGATATGTGCTACCTAGTTGTATCAGTAACTCATGGTTTTGCCTCAACTGAATAGTCCAATCAGTTCCCGCTCTGCCTACTAATGCAACAACCATCAAATTTTCACTTTGTTCACTTCAGGGAAAATTTTTCTCGTTTTGCTTATCTAAAATAATACTCATAATTTTCATATTTACAGGCCATTAGAGTCCTAAAGAAAGGGACATATCTGCTGAAGTACGGACGCTGGGGAAAACCCAAATTTTGTCCATTCAAGCTTTCTACAGTATGTGTCAATGCATTTTTGAATTCTAAACTACCTCTATTTTATAGCCTCATTGTGTTACTCCTCTCATTGAATTGTTCATATCTTGTTTCATTTGAAATTTAACGGTCATAAAATATCTTTTAGTCTTAATTCATTGGCCATTGATCAAGTAGATTACTAGATTTATAATGTTATATTTTTTAGTGGTATCACTATTAAGAACTAATTTGAAACATGCCACAACTCAGGTATTTGAAAATACTAGTGACTTCAATGACTTGGCAAAAGAACTTTGTCTAATGGAAAGCTTTTTCCATCTACATCTAATTGCAAAGATTGACAACAGACAGTTGAGTGATTGAATGGTAATGTAGTAGAGTAAGTTGTCATAATAAAAGCACTGGTCTAAAACCAAAATGTTAATTTTAAGTTGGGTAAAAGCTAACCAGCTGTCAAATTGCATCCTGTGCCATTTAGAATCCTGATGTCAATGGAAAGATGATACTGAATTACAAGGTAGCTTCTTATGTAGTTGCAAGGGATAAATTCAACCATCGATGATCAACTGGAGTCTAGTTATCTTTTGAACAAACTTACTTTACTATAGTTCCTAACAGATCTAGTCAGACTAATACAGATTTATGGGAAACTCGCATTTCAGATATGGGAAATGATATACATGCTTGAGATGTAAAATCACATTCAGAGATTAGCTCTAAGGTAGGAACTGAAACGATAATTAAGTTGGTGAAATATATGAGCCTATATACAAAGGATCTAAAATTGATTTTCCAGAGAAGAATCTAGCTCATCATCTAACACGTTATAGAGTGCATTTTATGATTTATAGAGTGCATTTTTATGATAAACTTTGGTGAAATAGCTGCCTCGTAATATTCCTGGTAAACTGATGAAAATATTATTGGTTCTGGTGATACGGTATAGGGGAGTGTGGGAAAGGAAATCACTGCTTGATGCGACTATAATTTTAGATGTATTTTTTATTTCTGTCGGCTTATTTATTATATTCAAGTCCTTAAAAGGATGAAAACAGTTGCACACAAATGTATGAAGCTTATACCAAAGATCAAGTTAATTATGTATTGTGAGTTGAATTCCATTTATTGAGATTCTTATGTTTTTGTTTCAGGATGAGACATTGTTGATCTGGTATGCAGGCAAAGATGAAAAACAACTTAAATTAAGCCTTGTTTCAAGGATTATTCCTGGACAGCGCACAGTAAGTTTGCACTGTCCTTCAGTTCACGTAGTAAATGATTTGATTTCCAGTTTTGAGATGTGCAGTTACTCCACTTATTTGTTTCTTCAAAAGACAGTCATTTGTTGTTTACATCAAGCTCGATCAGAAACTTTCTAATTGAACCTAGACAAAAGACCCATTTTTTCTTTTCCCAAATCACCTATCATGACATTATCACTCTTAACTTTTTGACTCATGTAGATTTGTTGATTGCTGGAAACTACAAATCCAATATTAGATGCCCACATATCCTCCTCAGAAACTCCAGCCTTTTATAATTCTTAAGCTTGATACAATTAATAAAGGTTATGTATGATTTTGCAGGCAATATTTCAGCGCTACCCTCAGCCTGAGAAGGAATATCAATCATTTTCTCTTATATACAGTAACAGGTCCTTGGATTTGGTAGATATTTTTTCTTCTCTTGCTTATGGCCTTAAATTATANTCAATGGAAAGATGATACTGAATTACAAGGTAGCTTCTTATGTAGTTGCAAGGGATAAATTCAACCATCGATGATCAACTGGAGTCTAGTTATCTTTTGAACAAACTTACTTTACTATAGTTCCTAACAGATCTAGTCAGACTAATACAGATTTATGGGAAACTCGCATTTCAGATATGGGAAATGATATACATGCTTGAGATGTAAAATCACATTCAGAGATTAGCTCTAAGGTAGGAACTGAAACGATAATTAAGTTGGTGAAATATATGAGCCTATATACAAAGGATCTAAAATTGATTTTCCAGAGAAGAATCTAGCTCATCATCTAACACGTTATAGAGTGCATTTTATGATTTATAGAGTGCATTTTTATGATAAACTTTGGTGAAATAGCTGCCTCGTAATATTCCTGGTAAACTGATGAAAATATTATTGGTTCTGGTGATATGGTATAGGGGAGTGTGGGAAAGGAAATCACTGCTTGATGCGACTATAATTTTAGATGTATTTTTTATTTCTGTCGGCTTATTTATTATATTCAAGTCCTTAAAAGGATGAAAACAGTTGCACACAAATGTATGAAGCTTATACCAAAGATCAAGTTAATTATGTATTGTGAGTTGAATTCCATTTATTGAAATTCTTATGTTGTTGTTTCAGGATGAGACATTGTTGATCTGGTATGCAGGCAAAGATGAAAAACAACTTAAATTAAGCCTTGTTTCAAGGATTATTCCTGGACAGCGCACAGTAAGTTTGCACTGTCCTTCAGTTCACGTAGTAAATGATTTGATTTTCAGTTTTGAGACGTATAGTTACTCCACTTATTTGTTTCTTCAAAAGACAGTCATTTTTTGCTTCCATCAAGCTCGATCAGAAACTTTCTAATTGAACCTAGACAAAAGACCCATTTTTTCTTTTCCCAAATCACCTATCATGACATTATCACTCTTAACTTTTTGACTCATGTAGATTTGTTGATTGCTGGAAACTACAAATCCAATATTAGATGCCCACATATCCTCCTCAGAAACTCCAGCCTTTTATAATTCTTAAGCTTGATACAATTAATAAAGGTTATGTATGATTTTGCAGGCAATATTTCAGCGCTACCCTCAGCCTGAGAAGGAATATCAATCATTTTCTCTTATATACAGTAACAGGTCCTTGGATTTGGTAGATATTTTTTCTTCTCTTGCTTATGGCCTTAAATTATATTCTTGTAAACTATTCATTCTGTTTTTTTTTTTTTTTTTTTCGAAAGACAAAATAATTGTAAGTTACTAAGTTGTACATCAGTGTTTGTGCAATCAATTTTGTTTTGGGTTTCATACATCCATAATTAGTGATGTATTAATCCCTGTCAAGACATAACAAATCCCAGGACTTCTTTTGAATTTTGAATTTTGATTTGAAATAAGAATGCTTTACTTTATCCTGCTTCTGATAATTTCTGTTTTTCTTTTTAGTTTCTTTGATCTGTGTTGAAGCAGAGTCAGTATTTAACTAAATACGGAGACAACAGTTTTCCATTTTGTATTATGTTTCTAAACTGCCTTTCCACCAAACCCATTGAAAGCAAGAGTCAGTGTTTGTGTGAAGTCGTTAACACCAGTTTCTCACTTCTGTATTTCTTCCCTGTGTGAATTTAGGGTATTGCTTAAAACATCCTAAAGTAGAATGTAGCAGAAGCAGGTGATAAAAATATTGGAACTCTTTATTTTATTTTTAGTTTTTATTTTAAATTCTTTTGAGTTTCAGTGATTTGACCTTACTCTTTTTTCTTGTTATTTTTCAAATATGTTCACCAATGACTTGGTTTAATTCTAATCATTAAACGTGCCACATGCAATAATCTGATCTTTAATATATTATACCTACCTCTAATGATTGGGCCCTTTGTCAGATATGCAAGGACAAAGATGAAGCTGAGCTGTGGTTTACTGCTCTTAGAGCCTTAATTTCACCGGGCAACTATCGCAAATCAAAAAGTGAAGCAACAATTGATAGCATATCATCAGATAGCCCATTTTGCCATACTCAAAAGAATTCTCTCTGTAGTGTGTCATCTACCAGCACCGATATAATCTTTAAGGTTTTTTGCACGATCTTCATGAAAGTTATTTAATTCACTTCTTCTTTCAAGTTAATTTTTTCTAATTGTTTTACTTATTCCTGGATTCTGGATACGATGAACCAATGGTGGTTCCTTACAAGAATTCTACGTGGCATAGATTGGGGAAATCCTTTTCTGAGGTTTTATCATATACAGCAGCAGCCAAGGCTTACAGTCAAGCTGAGTCATTTTCCAAGTCTCTCAGTTTTGTATCGTTTGCTGGTTTAGATGAGACAAGTAGTCGTAGCTTCACAGTTGATTCATATAGAGCTAGTTTATCTAGTGCTGTGAGTTCATCCAGCCAGGGATGTTCTTATGCAGATTTTGAAGCTTTGGTTGATGTTTTCTTCTGGGGAGAAGGAGTCTGTGGTGGGCTTTTGGGTGGTGGTTTGCATGAGATTGGAATTTCTTCTCCTGCCAAGCGTGATGCACTTTGGCCAAAGGTACTTGAATCAAATGTGGTCCTTGATGCCCAGAATGTTGCTTGTGGGAGTAAGCATGCTGTCTTAGTCACCAAACAGGGGCAGATTTTTAGTTGGGGTGAGGGATCTGGTGGCAGGCTTGGACATGGAGTGGAAACTGATGTTTCTTACCCAAAGCTCATTGATGCTCTCAATGGATCAAACATTCATTTAGTGGCATGTGGGGAATTTCACACTTGTGCTGCAACAATTTCAGGCGATCTTTATACTTGGGGTGATGGTACTCACAATCTTGGTCTTCTTGGGCATGTTAGTGAAGTCAGTTGCTGGACCCCTAAAAAAGTAAGTGGCCAAATGGAGGGTGTGCAAGTATCATCTATCTCTTGTGGACCTTGGCATACGGCTGCCGTTACATCAGCAGGTAAGTTGTTTACATTTGGTGATGGAACTTTTGGAGCCTTGGGCCATGGAGATCGTAGTAGCACTAGTGTGCCAAGAGAAGTTGAAACTCTGAGAGAACAAAGAACGGAGATGGCTTCTTGTGGTGTTTGGCACACTGCTGCGATTGTTGGAGTTACTTCTGGGTCTTCTAGTTTCAGTGGACCTTCATCTAGAAAGCTCTTCACCTGGGGGGATGGGGCTGATGGCCAACTTGGACATGGTGATGAAGAACCTCGACTAGTTCCAGACAGGGTAGCAGTGTCAGAAGACACAAACTTTTGTAAAGTAGCCTGTGGTCACAGCATCACCATTGCGTTAACTGACTCAGGACAAATATATTCCATGGGAAGTGCTAATTATGGACAACTCGGGAGTCCAGGAAGCACTGGCAAGATTCCCACTCGCATTGAAGGCAACATCAGAAACACTCACATTGAAGACATAGCATGTGGTTCTTATCATATTGCTGTTCTAAGTTCAAAAGCAGAGGTCTACACTTGGGGTAAGGGAGCAAATGGTCAGTTAGGCCATGGAGACAATGAAAACAGAAACAGTCCTAAAATTGTTGAAGCTTTGAGAAACAAACAAGTTAAGACTGTTGTTTGTGGTTCCAATTTAACTGCTGCCATTTGTCTTCATAAATCAGTGTCCAATGCTGATTACTGTATATGTTCTGGTTGTCAAAATTCATTTAATTTCAGAAGAAAGCGGCATAACTGCTACAACTGTGGGCTAGCTTTTTGTAAAGTATGCAGCAGTAAGAGATCTCTAAAAGCTGCTTTAGCTCCGGACATAAACAAACCTTATCGCGTGTGTGATGATTGTTTTTCTAAATTGAATAGAGCCTCAGAGTCTAGATCAATTTCATTAGAGTGCAGATCAATTTCACAGTCTCCTAATTGTTCAAATGGAAGTATAAATCAGAACTGGAGTGGGGCATCTGATAAAGAAAATATGAGTTCTAGATCTGTTGGTCCACTTTTGAGGCTTACTTCTTTTGATTCATTCAAAGAGGCTAAGGGTGGACAATCCAAACTCAATAGCCACAGTTGTCATGGCTCGCCGTCTATAAATGGAACTTTCCAATGGGAATCAGCCTCTGCATTTAGGCATTCTAACAAAATATCTACTTGTCTTCCAGGTTCAAGAATGGTTTCTCGACCACCGTCTCCTATCTCATGGAAGTCAGGTCCTTTTCGCTCCATGACTATGAATTCAGCTATTTTTGATCTTGCAAAACCAGAAATTACTTTTGATGAGTCAAAACAAACAAATGACTGCCCCAACCAAGAAACAGTCATATTAAGGGCACAGGTAAATACACGTATAACCGCATTAGTGGAGGCATCTGTTCTTTTTATTCTCATGCATTCTTTTGTTCTTCAAAATCATCCATTATTTTATAGTCTCATCCCTGAACAGTAATTAGAAGAATTTTTTTATTCGTTGGCATGAACAGTAGCAGAAATACTATCCCATTCTTCCATATTTGTAGAATAAATATGTATACTATGAGCAGTGGGTATATAGTTTCACTTTCCAACTCTCACCATTGATGTGAAACTATATATATAGATCACCTCAGTGCCTATCCTACTAATATCATTAACTTCATAGTCCTCGCTAATCAAAGAACATCAATGATTGGCCCTTAAAAGTTAAAAGTAAAAACCTCTTATCAATGTATATCTCAAAATTCATGTAAAAGAATACTATCCTTTTCATTTCAAAATGGCAAGAAATTGAGAACTAATATTAATTCGGCATGCAGGTGGAGGATCTTACTCACCAATCCAGACTCCTAAAAGTAGAACTTGAAAGGACATCGAGACAATTGAAAGAGAAATCTGCAACTGCACAGCAAGAAGCTGAAAAAAACAAGGCTTCCCAGGAAGTAATCAGATCTCTAACTGCACAGGTGAGAGAGATTATTGTTGTTTCAATCTTAGATTGTCATTACGAACTAAAAATTTTCTCAACTGAAGATAACAACAGAAACTATGTGTACTAGCAAAAATCAAACAAACTATGTAAAATTAAAAAGAAAAGAACAGATCACTGTGCTACTACCCTCATATATACTCCACTCTACTGATTTTCATCTTAATTTTGTTTCTGGAGAATCTACATCAAACAAGCTACTTTTGCTGAATGGAAACTCTGTCCTTATATTGAATGCAAAAAGCAGCCTTCTTTGTAATTAATTTTTGTGTAGCTTTTAGAACTTAAGAATTATTTATACATTTGGGGCCTGATACCCATATACTATAGTGGCTAAATACAGATCCTTCTTTTTACTAAGCAAGCAAGTGCACAATACAAATGCTACCTGGTAACCAGCACATTATTTTCTCGATCTTGGAAGCTTTATTTCCCTGTCTGACTATGCCCTAAACCAAGAATTCACCTTGGCTGTAGCAGAGTGAAGTAGTTTTGGAGCAGAGGTGCTTATCAAACATCTTCACACGATGCAAATATCATTGCAGGCCACTCTAGGAAAATAAAGTTTTCTAAGTTTCATTGATATGCTTCATATTGTGGATTCTTGGATTGTGCTCGGGAGTGCATTTGATATTCATTTGTGGTCCGATTCTTTGGCAGTTGAAGGACATGGGTGAAAGTGCAGCTGAACAGCCAACTGCAGATAGAAAAGCAGGTTAACGTGTAAGTCACATCCATCCTTCTGAGTCCAGCCTCTAATCAGAACCATTTGATTAGTGCTGGCACAACCGACCTTTGACTCAACTAATCTTGACATGAGTCAAATGGCAATATAGTAGTTCCAATTTTGTCAAACCAGAGGAGAAACAACTAAAAAAATTAGGTGGGTGTAATGTCGACGTGTGTACATAAGTATTCTCTTTTGTCTAAGGCAGCAACTACCTGAACAAGTTTGTTTAGGTAAGATACTCTGTTTCTTTTATTCAATGCTACTGTTGCTTGTATTGGCAAATACGTGAACTGGAATTTTTTAATCTGCAATCTAAATCTGATCTTGAAACTTTTAAATATAAACTTAAGCTCTATTTTTTCCATAGAAATGTGTACATGATTTTTTAACAGAAGTTCTCTTTGAAGTGAACATAAGAAAATTCCCTATAGTATTGTTGGTAAAAATTATGTACCAGATTGAGATAGAACACACTATCAATGCTCATGGCTCAAATCAAATTAAATGTGTATTGAAATAGTATTATTTGATCCACAGCTTACTATATGGAAAAAAGTTTGGAGACACTAACATTATAACATATAGAATTTTCAATTACAACCATATTTGTGAGGATCACTGAATATGTTAGATCGAACTCTTTATGTGAATTATATTAAAGCAAGAGATATTATCTCTCTATACTTATCCATTATCTCCCTCTGCAGTGCTTTTTACATTTTTTCTTCTTCTCTTTCTTTTTTATATTTTAGCCAGAACAAGAGGAGAAAAAAGTCCGAGGTATTCAAGCCATAACATACAGCGAAGATTTATCTTTCCCAGTGATACGGAAAGGAAAGAAGCTGGTTCTGAAACTTCTTTTGCCAAGCCTGTCAACAAACAGTAATTTTTGTTTTTCCAGCTTCTCTGGTGTAGTTGAAACTTGAAAGTACTTATCCCAAACTTTAGTTTCGACAACCCCAGGTAGGATATGTCAACTAATGTAGATATTCGATTTCTAGATTAATTCTTGCGTTTGTACCTTTAGTAGGAGGTGGTTTTGACCAAATAGTCCATAGTTTGTTACAATTTTGTTCAGTTTTTGGCTCCCTTTAAATTATGCTCCTATCATTCATGACCGAGAAACAGTAAAAGTTTGTGGGGACAAAACTTGGTGGCATTGTTTTTTTTTTTTTTTTTTTAAAAGCTCAGGCCCACTCCACAGCAGCTGAACCTGAACTGTTTTTCGAAGTTTAGGCATTTGGATTTTTTGTGTATAAAGTTTGCAAAATATTATATTCTTTAACTCTTAAAAGAAATTAAAATGAAAATACATACTCCCTTTTTTGCCATGCTTTATTTGGTTGCTGCCGAGATTTTATTTTATAAAAAAACAATAAGTAGCGTAATTTAGAGAACAAGATATATATATTTATTGGTGGCTTTAGTTATTGTCTTCATTATAGCAGTAATGGGTTCGCCAATCCATAATTTCGTTAATAGTACAAGTTGCTAGAAATATAACAAATAATAGCGTAAATTTAGAGACAAGATATATATATTTTGGTGGCTTTTTGTCTTCATTATAGACAGTAATGGGTTCGCCAATCCATATTTCGTTAATAGTACAAGTTGCTGAAGTTACATAAGCGAAGACTTTAGTGGACCAGGTACCGCTGTATTTTTTTAAGTTGTAGGAAGGAAGCCCATTTACAATAAGCGAGACTTTAGTGCTCTTTTTTTTTTTTTTTTTTTTTAATTTATTATAATCGAAGGTGCTAAACCATTTTATATACTTCTTTTTAATTTATTATAATTGAAATATCTAAACCAGTTTACATTACTTCAACTAATATCTTGAGATTCTGAAACTATTGATCAGGTAAGAACTTCAGTTACTACCCTTATTAGCAATAAAAACGGACTCAAACTCGTGATCTTTTGAGTATATACCCAAGAATCTCTTTCAAACCAACAACCATCCAAAGGTGGTTCTGCTGTGTTCTTTGGTCCATTAATTTGTTTTGTTTTTTGTTTTTTTTTTTTTTTTTTTTCATATAATTTAATTCTTAATGAGAATACTGAAAGTTGGTATCCACACATTGATTTTAAAATTTCATTACATGAACTCTGTTAGCCGAAAACCAATTGCTATGGCCAATCAACACTACCATATACCCAAATCCAGCTCCAGATATATAAAGCGAGATTCAGTCATTTTTTGTGAAGAATGAAGAATATGAAGCGGCTTGATAACCAAGTTCTATCATGCCCCTTTTGTCACATTGACAGTAAAAGAACAAAAGCCTTGCCTATTGAAATCACAGCTTACATATAGAAATAAAACCACCAGTACTTACCACCAATAAATTAGTCATTAATTTAATTCACAATCATTTATCAAGCACAAAAAGGAAACAGAGAAATGAAAAATCCTACAGTTCCAATTGGATGGTATTCGCCATTCGGAGCCCTGAGCATAGTGAAAGTCATCTCCTGCATCTTGTGATTGAAGGACGCCCTACACTCATTAAACAAGGCCATGTACATGTTTCAACTTCCAAGCACAAGGGCCCTTATTGTTTTAGTTAAAACTCATTCTTCTTCTGCTTCATTATCAGCACCATTCAGACACTGCGACAAATACTCCTGAGCTTCAGCTAGTGCAGACTCTTTTGCATCAGCAGCATACAATATCTTCTTGACTGCTAGAGACATCTGCATCGATATTAAAGTATAATTAGATTTACAACTTAAGAAAAACAAAAAACACCAAGACAATATTAAAATGTAACAACCATGTAATCTTATGTTTGTTTGAAGCAGAAAATATTATCCAATAGCCTATGTAAACACAGATTCCATGTGTTTTACTTTGCACCCTTGATGTTCAATGTAACCCAAGCAGGTTAAGGGCAGGACTCATTAATCAATTACCAGATGATTTACAAGCAACAGAACTTATAACAAACAGTTATTTGGAGAACTTCAAACTTCAATTCCTTAGAAATGTGGAGACATAGCTAAGGAGGCAAAGGGGAAATAATTTAGTCCAAGAAAAGATTATGTAAAACCATAATCATAATAGATTTCAAAAGTCGAAAACAAGTCCAGTAATTCTTACAGGAAGATTCTCGAATTCAGGAGTCTGACAAAGTATTTCTATATCCCGCAATTTTGCAAAGTAAAAGTCCCTTTCTTTCTCCAAAAGGTCCACAGAGAGCTTAAGATCTGTAATCTGTATATATATAACAAAATAGAAAGAATTTCAGAAACCAACATAAGAACTCGCAGGTAGACTAACTAATCATGGATTACGCAGACTTGAATTTCAACAAGAGAATGAGAAATCTAGCAAGAACCTAATGCCAATACCTCCTTGGACAAAGCCTGAATCTCTTCCGAAGAATTAGTTCTACCAGCTGCAGCATATGTCTTACCATGCCTGGGCCCTATATCAGTATGCACTGAATTACAATGACAATTACTACATTTGTTTAAATAAAACTACAAGGCACAAGCACATAAGAAATTAAGTGATTCAAGGTTAACCAGAAGCTTTATTGTGGCCAACTGTGTCCCCGGAGCCAGCATTATGCATATTGTTAGCCTGCAATGATTTTGAAATCTTCAGTGAACCACCCCTAGAGATCCGCTCCTTCCCACCTTTACTTCTTCGTTCCACGGGATTGTAGTTCCTACAAGAACAAACCATGCAACAGAGTCAGAAATACGCAAAAAAGAAAAAAAAAAAAAAGAAAAAAAAAAAGATATGGTAATGCTGACATAACTTTATCAAAGAGTCCAAAAAATACTGTAGGAGAGGAAAAAGAAAGAGACAATAACATACTCATTCATGATGCCGCCATTTACAGATTCACAATAGCGTTTCATCCATTGTAAGAACTCCAAGTTGTCCAAAGGTCGACCTTTAACAAGCTTGTTGACCTCAATATGCTGACATACATTAGAGTCAGTGCAAATGTCCACTGTAAGAATGAATAGAAAACCACCTGATCTGTAATGCAATTCATACAAGACTGATAACACTATTGATTACAGAGACACCAACAGTTTGTATCCATTGAGTTAAGCCAATTTTGTAGTATAGATTTAAGTTATTAAACACTATACATGAGAGAATTAACATGAACAGAGTGATTTCAAGTGTATTCTGCCATAAAGCATTCTCCTCTAACTTGATTTTCCACTTCATCAATTTTGTGTTTCCAAGTAACCAAGTTGCCAGTACATACAGCTGCAAAAAGAAACTCCTCTTCCAGAGTTCATGTCATTTATATCATGTTTGCTGAGAGACTATAAAGAAACAATTACTAATACATTTTAATGAGAGTCCATGAACAGGAAGGGAAGAGCCAACCCTATTAAATCAATCCCATTATGAACCAATGGCCCAATGGTAGCAGTACATGACGAGATTAAGAACTAAAAAATGAGAATGAGGTAGTGCAATGTAAAAAATAGAGTACATTGGCTTTTTAAAATTATTAGTTCCTCCCTGAAATTTTCATTAAACCTAAGAGTATGAAGTTCAAATGCATATGCTGACACCAAAACAAAGCGGCATTATAGGAAAAGATGAAATTACCTTTTCGATTTTCAACTTATTGAATACATCCTGCAGGACCTTGTAATTTTGGATAAAATCATATTCAGTCTTGGCGTCAAAATTTACCTACAAAAATACAGCCAGGGGAAAAAAAATAATAAAAAAGTTGGATGATCAAAATGATTAAATAAAAGAAAAGGTGAAATGAAAAGTAAAGTAGTAAAGCAGTAGCATGATTGTCACCTTGTGCATTGGAACAACTCCTGGGTAGGTCATGTCCATCATTTGGCACTGAACCGCCCCTGATGCAGCCTACCCATCAATGGTTCATACAAAGAAAAATCAAAAAGGTTCAAATTCCAAAGCCCCAAAATAAAATCAAAAAACACAATTCACTGTATGATCAAAAGATAGGTATTGTTAATACATTCGTCAACATCTTGAAATTCATAACACCCAGTAAAAAAAAAAAGCTAAACTATCACCACAAAAAAAGACAACATTTCAAAGCAAAGCTTTTACCTTTACACTCAATTAACAAGCCATTGTTTTGTTTTTTCCATTTTTGAAACAAAATAGGGATTTTTCAAAAGAAAATTCTCAATTTCCAATAAAAATGAAACGAATTCATCAAAATCAAACAATAGAAATAATAACTGTAACGATTCAGTCTACAGCATTTCTACCCAACAATCTCTGTTACAAACTAAAAACAGAAACGAACAATTCGAAATCCAAGTCAACAAAACAGTGAAACAAACAAATGGAGCAAGAAGGCAAAAGGGTACCTCTTCAACGCGAGAAAGATTAAGTTGAAGCCTGTTGTTGATCCACGTCAATAACTCATTCCTCCCAACAAAATAAGCACTGTCCATCATCCCAATATTCGTTGCCATTTCTTCAAATAAAAAGCCAGAGAGAATTCTTGTTTTGGCGTAATTAAAGAGTGTTAAGAAAAAGGCAAGAAGTAGAAGAAGAAAACCCAAAGAAAGAAGGCAGAGACAAATAGAGAAAAAAGCTGGCACCGGCCTCTGAAAGTGCGGTTTATATTTTTTATTTTTAACGTTCATTTTATTTTAACCAAACAAAACAAAATAATTAATTTTCAATTTTTTTTTTTTTTTTTTTGTTTTCTGTTTTTTTATTAACTCCTCTTTTAAAGAGTAATTAATTCAATTAAATAACCAAATTAATCTAATATTAAGAGATAACGATAGATAACATTTAACTTTAGGTTTGTACCATAATGTCAGTATGTTGTGGATGCTGACCGACTTTGACATCATGCCTTTCAACAAAGATTGCATAAGTTAACGGGCCAAGATTATTTTTTTTTTTTTTTTTTTTTTTTTAATAATAGGGGTGTTAGAGTCAGTTTACTAACACCTTAACTAATCTTTTAGAATCTTAAAATTTTTGGTCAAGTAACAGTTTCAGTGCTAAACCTATTAGCAATCAAAGAGTGATTTGAATAGGATCTTTTTAATAATACATTTAAGAGTTCGTATCGAATCAATCGATTACCTACAAATAATTAAAATTTATTTTTATATAATTTGATATTTTTACGTAAATACAATA
Source organism: Pistacia vera (assembly GCF_008641045.1). Taxonomy (NCBI): domain Eukaryota; kingdom Viridiplantae; phylum Streptophyta; class Magnoliopsida; order Sapindales; family Anacardiaceae; genus Pistacia; species Pistacia vera. The sequence continues at coordinate 274,895 of NW_022195993.1, read as the reverse complement.
TTAAAGGGTCTTAATTATGATTGATTGCGAAGTGTAACTGGCGGGTGACGTTTTCATAATAATTAAAAGCTATTTTCATGAGATGCTACATGGGAACCTTTTGGTTTTGACACGTGATGGATTCTTCTTAACCCTTCCATTATATGCATTTAGAGCTTCTGTTTCCACGTGAGGAGAGAAATTTCTATACTAAAAGTCTAGAACATGAAGCTTCAGCTTCTTTACTTGCAATCTTTAATAATAGGGGTAATTTGTGAAATTCTAAAATATAAGGGGCTTTGGGAATTTATCACTATGGGCCGTTGTCAGAGAAAATTATTCTAATTTTGGGTCAAGAAAATCATGGGCTTTGGAGGTAATTGGGCCCTAACTCACACAACAGCGTGGGCTAGGCTGGGCATTAACATTTAAGGCAAATAGAAATGTGTTTGGTAACAGTTAATATGTGATTCCAGGGTTAGGGTTTTTAGGGTTTGCTTATAAGATCTCACAGTCTCTTATTTTGTACTTGGTATTTGAAACGGGAGAGACGGCCTAGCGGAAGAGGCAACATGGTTCACGTCTCGTTTTACCGCAACTGTAAGCTCTCCCTTCATATTTGTTTGTTCAGATTTTGGATTTCGTAGTTGAAGTTGTTTGATGATCATAAGAATGTGATGAAACTAAGGTCTTTAAGATGCGAATCGATCTGTTTGACGTTTGATTTGTTATTGTTTATTGTTTATGATCTGTTCTTTCTTTCGGATTTAGATCCTATTTGTCTGAGAAAATAATTTGATCATTAAGCTCAGGATGTAGTAATAAATAATTTGGTTTAGAAGTAGGTTGAGTTGATGTTTCAGTCACTTTATCATGAAAAGCTTTGCGTTATATGATTTGATTGGTCTCTGCGAATGTTGAGGAGTAGAAAATGGAAATATTTATGTTTTAAAACATTGTTGTTATGCTGAAAGTGAAAAGTTTTAGTTTACTGAGTGTATTTGGTGGAAGTATTTTTCGTTTCACTCATCAAAAGTAACTAGCATTTTGTCGTCATCAATTAGAGATGAAAACTTTTTAAACTAGTGTCTTCTTTCTATCAAATTACTTTAGAAACTGATTTCTTGCTGAATATTCTATGAATATCTTAAGATGGGAAGACATTTAAGAAGCCCCGTCGTCCCTATGAGAAGGAGCGTCTGGATGCTGAGCTGAGGCTTGTCGGAGAGTATGGGTTACGGTGCAAGAGGGAGCTGTGGAGAGTTCAATATGCCTTGAGTCGCATCCGTAATGCTGCAAGGGAGCTTCTGACCCTTGATGAGAAGAACCCACGTCGGATATTTGAGGGTGAGGCTCTTCTTCGCAGGATGAACCGCTTTGGGCTTTTGGATGAGAGCCAGAACAAGCTCGATTATGTTTTGGCCTTGACTGTTGAGAACTTCCTTGAGCGCCGCTTGCAAACCCATGTATTCAAGATGGGCATGGCCAAGTCTATCCACCATGCCCGTGTGCTTATCAGGCAGAGGCATATCAGGTAGGCTTATCAATTGGTTGTTATGGATATATGGTAACAGTTTCAGATTTTACTCTTTGCCAATTTTGGATTCCGCATGATTGTATTTAGCTGGAATTTCTTTTTATGACCTTTCTGCTTGTAGTTGATGTTAATAATGCCATAAATCATACTCTTTTTGTATATCCCCATGGAATTATGTTGATGATTCAGAGGAATGTAAATGATTTGTTTCCATTATAAGCAATATTATAAATAATATTAAACTAGGCCATTTTTATTCTCGCTACCCTTTTTGGTGTTGCTTGAAACCACCTCAACGTCAAACTTCTTTCAGCTTGCTTAAATTTTTGAGTTCTATGTATGTAGCATCATTTAAAGTTCATGATAACATTTGAGTTTATGTTACCTGTTTTGCGGAGGAATCATCTTCCCAGAGTGTAAGATATTATGATGCTTGGAGTGAAATGGGTTTGTGTACGTTTTTGGAAGTGGTAAACATGTAGAATTCATGCTTTATTTTCAAGTGTTTTTTTCACTGTACTGAATGTGAATTTTCTTTGGCCGGGCAGGGTTGGTAGGCAGGTGGTGAACATCCCATCTTTCATGGTTCGGGTTGATTCACAGAAGCACATTGATTTCTCACTCACAAGTCCATTTGGTGGTGGTCGCCCTGGAAGAGTGAAGAGAAGGAACCAGAAGGCAGCTGCTAAGAAAGCTGCTGGTGGAGATGGAGATGAAGAAGACGAGGATTAAGTGGCAATTTATTATCTTTTGCTGGTAGTAGTTGGATTGTTATCACATCTAATATTTATCACCACAGTGCACCAGGCTAGTTTTGTCAAATTACTGCAATTTTCTTTTTAAGTTGAGGAGAAGTTTCTTGTTATGGATCTTGAATATTTTTATTTTAGCTCGACATGATATTATCTTAAAATTAAAGTTTCCATGAAAAAGAACCGTGTTTTTTTGTGTTAGTAAACCAGCTTGCTGATGTTGCTATCATTTTATTGATTTATTATTTCATGAAGGCGATGTTGGGTGTTTTTACTAAAATGCAAAACCTACTCGGTTTTCATTAATAAAAAGAGAATGAAACATTTAACTTTAGAGAGATGTTATCAGCCAGTGGGTGATAATCTGATTATTGTCGTCTTTGGGTTCATATTACATTTCTGGATTTTTTTTGTGTCTCTCTGGTGCAATAACAACGGGAAGATGTATTCCTGGCGAAGCATAATTGTTTTTATTTATTTATTATTATTATTATTATTATTTTTTTTTTTTGAAAGAATGGAGATTTGATCAGTGTTTTAATAACAATCCCGGTGAAACTGGCAAAGTGGTCGGGTTTCGGTTAACCGGTCAAGGTTTGATTGGCCTGTCAAACAGTTGTTTAAAGGTTTGAAATTTAACAAAAACAACCTTAAAAAGTACATATAAGTCTCTATAAGTTTGATATTTTGCAAAAACACCTTAAACACTATTGTGGTTTTGACAACCCAAGGCAAATAAGGTTTGTTTGTGGCGATGACAACACTTTTCATCACTACGAAAATAGTCTCCTTAGCCTTCTAACTAAAACCTATCTTACCCTTCCCTTGTTTGTCGACAACAACCTGTTATTGTCGTTGATTTATTTTTGGTTGATTCATTCATCGAAAATTACCTTTGTCGTCACTTTTTCACTTACCCATCCTTTCTTTTCAAAACCCTAAACAGTTTAACCTTCAATTGTTCATCGATCATTGTCCTAATTTTTAAAGTTTTTGATAAATATTAAAATGGGTAACCCGGCGGTGAAGGCCCTTAACATTTTTGTTGATTGAGTAGCAGAATAGGAGCCAAAATTTGATCACTTCAAACATTGGATAGTTGGTTGGCTATTTGACGCCTTCTATTATATACGAATTCAATGTGCAACTTAATCCTTCAATAAAATATCATTTGTTCCTTTTATTTTAAATAGAATTTTCCTCTTTATTATTGACCCTTCTTGCTATTGACCGACACAATCCACCAATATCAGAACCCCCTCAAAGTCTATCATCCAAACAAGGGCACAAAGCCACAAACATATGGATTCCATCAATTTCATCAAAGGCTACAACAAAGTGAACCACCCCCATGAAAATCAAACTCCTCCACCTCAAAAACGCCTCACCGCCGCTATCACCGTCACCATCTCCGCCGTCTTACTCATCGGTTTTATGGTTGCAGTATTCATTCATCATGAATCTAACACAAACGCTCAACCACCCGCCTCACCTTTTCTCTCCTCCGACTCCATGGCCTCAATCAAGACAGTTTGTAGCGAGACTCAGTACCCTGACTCATGCTTCTCCTCCATATATTCCCTCAACGTCCCAACTAACTCCGACCCAGAAATCATCTTCAAGCTATCCCTCCAAGTCAGCATCAAAGGGCTCTCAAATATCACTTCTTTCCTCAAAACTCTTAACGATGTCCACTCTGAGCCTGCTTTACAAGATTGCATGACTCAGTTTGAGGACGCTCTGACTCGACTTAACGACTCGGTATCTGAGATGGAGGTGGGCTCCGGAGAGAAGATGTTGACAGATAGGAAGGTCAACGATGTCCAGACGTGGATTAGTGCCGCCATGACGGATGAAGATAGTTGCCTTGATGGGTTGGAGGAGATGGGATCAAAGGTTTTTGATGAGGTGAAGAGTAAAATGCAAAAGTCAAAGGAGGCGTTGAGTAACAGCTTGGCGATTATTGCCAGCATCCAGACTCTTCTTCAGAAGTTTGGTCTTACAATGCATTGACCAAACCAAAGAAAATTCCAATTCCTGCATTTTGATTTTTGAATATTATGTGTGTATAATAATATATCATGTGTATATGGAATTAAACATTTTAATTCTTTGTTAATGGTGATTTAAAGGATGGCTCAAGTATATGTGCTTTTCCTATTTTGTTGATTTCTATCTTTGTCTCCTCACTTTGGTTGCTTTTAAGTGTTTAATCTAATGAACAACCCGTCTCTGTCCATCCATTTCTTAGGTCTACACAAATTATATTTGATTAATTATGACTGGGATTAATAGGAACGGTGAAGACATATAACAAAGAATCACAATAGAGAATTTATCGCATGAAACTTATTATAAACTTCATCAATCCTGCACTTTGACAGACTGTAGAATTCACGATTATAGCTGCAGCTTTTTGATGGAAGCAGAAGGATTGGCATCTGATTTGGATTGTGTCTAATTCTAAATCTCTTTGAGGCTGTAGCTTATTTCCATCAAGTAAAAACCCGACGAAAGTCAATAAGAGTAATACTGCCATACAAAAGTCAAATCCAAGCTTTAAAATTTATGATTATCTCTTTCTCTCTTAATTTTTTTTTTTTCCTTTCTTTTAAAAGGCTGGACTTGAGCTAGTATTTCTCATCCAATAAAGACCGTAAGCGATGGAATTCCGTTAGGATCGAGGCCTGACCAATTAGCCACGTTTATGCTAGTTTATTTACTTACAAATTGGATTGGGCCGTAGAATATAAAAATGGACTCCACGGCGCCAGTTCGGCCCATATAGTTATCTCTCTGTCATTACTCCTCCTTAATGACTGAATTTTCTTAAGTTTTAATTATCTCCAATAAAACAGGATATATAAGATGGGTGCGTGCCCAACTGATTACAAAACATATCCTTCCTTTAAAATTAATTCCTTTTTTTTTTTTTTTTTTATTACTTCAATGAAAGTGACTGTAATCAAACAAAAAAATGAAGAACAAAACTAGAGAGAAAGGGACCTTTGTAGAGGAAAAATCTAATTGATTTTCATTACTTCAATAAGTACAAAGCTGGTGCACTGTGGAAACGCTTATCGTACAGCATGTTTTCAAACACTGGAGGAGAGGAGCTACTGATATTGTAAAACCCCAGCCTCTTCGATCTTCTCTGTTCTTGTTTGAGCCATTGAGTATTAAAACCAAAACGGTTTGTTTTGATAATTTGATTTAATAACTAATGACAGCTTTGTAACCGAGCTGTTAACTCCTTAGGACTCAATTGCATTGCACGTGTATTCTTCTTTTCATTTTGTTCTTCATTAATTCAGCAACTGATCATTATATGAGCTTCTGATGACTTCACTTCTTCTTCTTCTTGCTTTAGATTAACATTCAAGAAGGAAAAAAAATGGGGTAATGGAGCACAAATATACAGTCCCGGTGCATAGGAAAAACAAGTAAGTTCATCTGTACACACACTGCGTCAATCAATAGCTTCAAACAACTTGTTGATTTTCAACTCCATGAAGCAAATGATGCTCATAAGGCACACAACTCAGATCTACTGCTTAAGGGTTAACAATTATATTATTGTCTTTGTTTTGAGTGCTTTAATTGCTATGCATGCATGCTTTGATATGTGCGTTCTAAGGTTTTATAAATGCAGAACTATTTAAAGTATTGTTTATGGTAATTAAGTAACTATGAGTCTCTGAGTACCGAAGGATTAATTAATGAGTATTTCATTTACTATATTAAATGTGCTTTTATTAATGTTTGCAGGATCGAAGACATGGAATTCTTACTGTGACTCTGCAAAATTGTAAATGTTGCAGCGGATGAATCTAAGTACAAAGAAGGAGGTATTGGCACTTGCTTTTCTCATTTTCGTTGGATAAAGAATGCCTTAAAATTGAAGATTTGCCGGACTTATTCACATGACAATCGCGGTCTCAAGGAGTCAACTGAAAATACAATGAACAAGTCGAAGGTCTTATCTCTCTCTTTACTCCTTCAGCTCCTTCAGTTTGGCTAAGATTAAATCTAATGAACTCTTATTTGATTAACATTTCTAGTCATTGAGAGGATCGATTAAGGATTTGAATTTCTTTCAACTCATTAGTGGGAAACTTGTTCCTTGCCCATTGCAAGTTTGATGATAAGCTTCTTGTTTATTATTAATATATTTTATTAAATTGACAAAATCCATGGTGTTGTGCAATGGAATTTTCAACTGCCAGATTTGTGTCACTTGTACTTACACCATTTCAGGATCTAACGGTCAAGCTCGCCCCATAACAAATGACTTATCAATTTAAGCATAGGTGTGTGACTCAGATCTAATTATAGGGATTATGCATTAATCCACCCCCTAATAACAACCACTCTCAACCATTGTCAAACGATGTATAAAAAAGGGAAGTAGCCTCCATTTAAGGAGATCGATCATTCAAATAAAAATAGGAAACACACTTAAAGAGAGAAATGAGAGAAAGAATCAAAGAACGAAGAGTTCATCTTTGTTTTTCATATTTTCTTTACCATTAACAGTGAACGTAAGTTCGATTTTAACTTACCGAATCATTTTAAAATCGTCTTTGTCCTTTCATTATTTATTTTTAATTTGGTTTTTGCAAGTTATTCATAACCACATACACATCCTACCTAATCCCATCAAAATCGATTAGGTATCTCTAATTGTTGCATTTTTGCGTAACAACACATGGTAACGTTTGAATCAAAGATTCATGTTTTATGTGTTTTCTGGATTTATTTAATATGTTCCTGTTTTTACATATCGTTGTCCTAGAACATAGAACACTTGGCCTTTTGCCTTGTGTTCCGAAAATGCAATATCGATAATAATACTTAATAAACTACATAAATAGATGAAAAATAAATCTTAATCAACTTCCACAATTGAAAAAAAAAAAATGCATATGAAAAGTGTTGATGCTTGATTTTGACACCAATGACTCACACGTGTAAAGTGCTAAACTATTCTCAGAAATTACACATGAATGATTATGATCAGATACAAAGTTTTTAAAGTGGTTCGAATGCCTAAAGCGAATCCTATGTCCACTGTTTCTTTTATATATGAGAAATTACAATAGGTCACGTATAGCGAACAGCGAGCAGAGGTATAATAACTGGGTATTCAAATAGAATATCAAGTCAGTCCCTTTCTCGTGGATTTTCTTTGCTCTGAAAATAAAGATTACAATCAGAATGAGGGTTCAGTATTAGAATCCCGAAAATAAGAGGGGGAGTCCTCTATTTATAGTAGAGGAATTCAAGGTAATGATTACAAATCTGCAAGTGGGTAGATGTTGTGCAAGTCTTTACTTGCCTCCCATTGGCTGATAACTTAGGAAATATCCTCAAATTACCTGAGGTTTGGACATGTGTGCGGCCCTTTATAACTCATAGATAAAACCTGAATTTGCCAAGTTGATGACAACCATATTCTTCTTGTCATGGAGCGATGTGGTAGCTCCTAAGCGGTATAAAGCCTTCCTGAACTCTAATCGGTGCCCACTGATGTAGGCTAACGTCAGCCCTGATTTTTTAGACATAACAGAAGCTCCCTAGTTCTTAAGATTCAAAGATTGAATCTTGAGAACTTCATGATTATGCTGCAACCTGACTTGTCTCAAGCCACACTGTTACAAACGATGTGAGACTAATAGTCTGCCTTGACCAACGAACTGAGTGTAGATAGTGACATGGGTCTTCGAGAATTGCACAAGCGACCTGACGTGATCATTTCACAAAGGTCCAGCAACCTGGTCCAAATCATGATCAGTGCTACGAAAATATATTTCGAACTCTATTTGCCATTCACGACTTGAAAACACTTAAAATATTTTGCTATCGAAAATTGAGAATCATTTTGCTCGATGTTCGAATTCGACATGTGGAACATATGTCTTATTCGAATGACCTCCTTAGATGTTATCTGTTGTGCTTGACAGTTGTCTTGGTCAATAAAATAAGTTTTATCTGACAGACATGTCTCTGCGTAATAAGTGTCAGCCATGAGCATTCAATGCAAGTCATGCTGAAATGACATTCCCTTTTGAACATTAAATGCAGATAAGGGAACATTTAATATGGAGGAGATAATCACGCCGACGTTTGGCGATTTCAAGAAAGACGCCGGTTGATCTCCACGAAGCGTGAAGGTTACTCTTCATGCGAATTAGTGACACATGGTCACAATCAATGGCTGGAAACGCGTTCCCGTCCAAACGTCACTTATAAAAGAAACCAAGCGTCGTCTTCTACTCTATAAAACGCAAACCCCATTCTAAGTTTTTTCACAAAACTCAAACTTTCAGAGAGAAAAATGATGTTTTTGCACTCAAAATATCAGTTCATCCCCTTCTCGGTTGATTCGCACTCGATGCTACAATAGAGTAGCCATTCCCAACAATCAAGAGGTAAAGAAAATTTATTCTCTTCTTCTCTTTTTCATTTCTGTCAAAAACTTAATCTTTACAGTAATGGTGGGTATGGATGTCTGATACGCTTAGACAATGAAGATTCTCAGGTAGTGTTTTGAAAAGAAACACTATTAAGAGTCAAAACTTAGGACATAGATCTTTAGAAAATTATCCTTAAGAATTTTTAGGGTTTTGGCGGCTATGTAAAAGAAACCAAGGTTCTCTTAATCTTTTGAGTCGTTGTACGAGGTAATTTATATGGAGATTGAGTCACCTTTACATGTCATACATTTACAGACTCCAAGAGCAATGGACACCTCTGAGGCGAGAACAGCCGGAGAGGGAAGCTTGCAACCACCAGGCACCTCGACGGGTCCTGGAAAGGTGATACGATCAACAATTTTGAAGGATGAAATACAAAGAGCAATTAACCAATACGCGATCAATCTAAATGTCTTTCAACACACGTTGCACACTGCTTAAGATCCTCCCGAGGGATTGGCCGCGATCTCGAAAGCGATTTTCAAATGTATGGTGAGGATACCCTTCCATCCCTACATTAGGTCGATCCTCAACCACTTCCAGATCGTGCTATTCTAGCTGACACCAAATACATATATGATAGCAGTCGCTATGTATATCACATTCGACGAGCACAGCCTTGGCGAGCTAATAGCTGAGGAGCTCAATTGCGCTTACTATTTAAAGGAAAGCAAAGATAAGGATTCGTACTACCTCTCCAAGCGATCAACGATCGAAGGAGAGATATTTGGTTACCCCAGCAATGTTAGGGCTTATGAAACCAAGTATTTTTTCTTCGAGTACGATGGAGTCTGAAAATTTAAGGAACCAAGTAGGTTGTCCTTCCAATTTCTAGATCGCTCATCTTTTCACTTTGATTCCTTCTTAGTAAATTAGGCTAACGAACTCTTTTGCTTTCTTACAGAAAACAAAACGACTAGACTGCTAATTGATCTCAACCACATCGAAGCGTTTGGTCGATTGCCAAAACAGAGTCGCAACGCAAAGCTGTTCATGACTACCGCCAACCTTTTGAAGTATGGGTTTTTCACTCCTGATGCATCTTTGGAAGGTTCATCTTGTAAACATTTCTTTATATAGGAAAATTCTAAGTTTTTTTCTTTTTTGCTTTTTACAAAAGAAGACTTTCTTTGCTGATATATCTTCATGTCATGCAGCAAATATGCCACCGAAGGTTTCAAAGACGTCAAAGAAGCCTGAGGGGTTTGCATTCCCCAAGATTAACCCAACTGAACCAGTTGGAGCAACCCCCAGCGATATCCCTACAGGGGGGATACAAATGGGTGCCAAAAGGCAACAACCCGCTGAACGACGTGAAGAAACTCCCCGGCCCGCCGCTGCTTGTTTGTCAAAGAAAAAGATCGTGGGCCAGAAGCCTAAGAAGAGAAAGACAATACCCACCGAAGAGGAAACTAAATCTGAATCAAAAGGCTTCAGGGTATTGCCTGATAGACGTCAGCCTTATCAAGCCTTCTCTACGAGGACAACCTCGAGGGATGCTCCCGAGACTTCGACCGCCCTTGAGAGTTCGCAAAGGGAAGAAGGAGCGACCATGACTACTCAGGGGAAGCAAGCGAGAATCAGGTCGAAGGGGTCCCTACTGCAACGAGGCTTGACCCAACCGTATTGAATCTTTTAGGGCAACTATCGGATCATTTACGGCCGGTGGTATACACTTTTTTAAGAATGCCAACTTGCCAAGACCTTTGACAGGTTCGTGGCTTCTCGAGCTACCGACCTAGTGGCCACAGCACTTCAAATGCAAAGTCAAGTAAAATGATTTGTTCTCTTCAAGAACTTCTTTCCTACAAGCTGACCCTAAAAAAAAACTAACTTTTTATTCCTCTTCCAAGCAGTCTTTGCTCACCTTGAATGTGGCCCAACAGAAGATGAAGATCGATTCTGCTAGCAAACTTCACGAGATGAAGGAAAAAATTACCAAACTGAAACAAGATCTTACAGCTTTAGATGCAAAGGTAAATGCTGCCCATATTCAGGCGAACGTGTACTTGACTGAAAGGAATTTTGCAATGCGAGCAGCTGACTTTCAGAAGATCGAGCTTGAGAAGAAAGATTGTGAGAATAAAGAGCTCTAATGAATAGTGGCGAGGCTCACCAAAGAGTTGGGCCAAATAGAAAATGAGCTGCAAGCGAGCTTAGAATGCAAAAAAGCAATAGAAAAGACTCAAGCTGAACTATGGGAAAACTCAAGGAAGGAGAAGAGGCGTTACAGATAGATCTTGAATTGGCTCCAGGGCGAATCATTTCGCTGACCAAGCAGATGAAGCAATAGAACCTCAAACTGGAGAGAAAGGCTACTCACTGGGCGCTGCAAGCTATTTACAACTTGCAGCCAAATAATTCGAACATGGATATCTTCGACCTCCCTGAGGACTATCAAGTTGCTCTCGCTTCCATGGTCGAGATTGAAAAGCAAGAAGAACAAGAGCCTGCCTTGGAGGACGATCAGCAAGAAATGATGCCCTTGAAGATCAAGCAATCTACCCGAAGGTCGGTGATCAGCTAGACGACCAAGAGGTCGCATCCAGAGATCCCAGAAATGAAGACCAGTGATTGCTCTCTTCTTTGCCTGAATAGAGTTTTCTGTGCTTATTCTTTTATAATGTAGGCCCTGGTCATCCCTTGTACATATTTTTGAGATATATAAAGAGGAACTTTTGACTAATTGTGATAACACTTTTATAACTTAAGTACTTCACAAAACAAATATAGCATATCTGATCATCAAACTTGTAAAATGTCATAAATAGCAAGATTATTAAAAGCTTGAGATTACGACACAAGTAATTCTTTGAGAATAATTGAAATAATCTTATTCATAATATTTACAACAATAAAACTTTACAAGGAAAAATGATCAAGCTATAATTGAGTTCGTAATTACTGAAAATAAGGGCGAAGATGTTCAGCATTCCAATCTCGTGGCACTTCAGAACCATTTAGCCTCTCGAGGTGATACGTTTCAGGTCGTATCACCTTAGCGATGCAATATGGATCTTCCTAATTAAGTGCCAATACCCTTGCACTTGGTTCTCTTGTGCTGAGAATGACTTCTTTTAACACCAGGTCGCCAACCTGGAAGTCTCTTCTCCTGACTTTAGAATCGAAGAATCTTTTTGCTCACTGTTGGTAGGAAGCTATCCTTAACCGAGCTTTGCCGCGGTGTTCTTTAACTAAATCCAGACTTGCACATAAAAGTGCTTCATTGTTTATTTTATTGTAGAATTCCCTCTTAAGTGAATCAGCCCATACTTCCACTAGAACTATTGCCTCGTAGCCATATGCTAGCGAGAAATGTGTTTCTAAAGTAGAGGTTCTTAGAGTCGTTCTATATGTCCATAGAACTGTTAGAAGATCATCGGCCCAATTACCCTTGACTGCACCAAGCTTAGCCTTCAATTTGTGCTTGATACTTGACCATTAGCTTGCGGTCTTGCTACTGAGGCAAATTTCTTATAAATCTCCAACTCTTCACAAAACTGCTTGAATTCCTCATTATCGAACTGTTTCCTATTATCAAAGATAAGTGTATGAGGAATCCCATAGCGGCGCACTAATTCTTAAAGACGAAGTCTTTAAGCTTCTTTGTAGTGATCGTAGCCAAAGGCTCTGCTTGGACCCACTTAGTGAAATAATTCACTGCAACCACTGCATATTTGACGCCCCCTTTACCGATTGGCATGGGTTTGATGAGATCAATTCCCCATATAGAGAATGGCCAAGGATTGGTCATCATCGCTAACTGGTGGGAAGGAGGTCGCGGGATGTTCACGAATCTCTGGCACTTATCACACTTTTTCACAAAGTTGAAAGCATCTTTATGAAGTAGGGGCCGATAATATACCTAACGGATAATTTTATTAGCGAGTGATCATGCAGCAATGTGATTACCACAGATCCTTTCATGCATCTCTCTCATGATATTGTCTGCTTCATCATCCATTACACATCGGAGGAGGGAAGTGCTAAACCCTCGCTTATAAAACTGATCTCTGATGAGAGTGTAGCAGGCAGCTCTGGTTTGTAAGAGTCTTGCCTCAGTCTTGCTGTTAGGAAGAACCCCATCTTTGAGACACTGAACAATCAGAATCATCCAGGAAGTGGATTCATTTGTGACAACGACCTGATCAGGTGAGCTAATGCTGGAAGCTTCGATGTACTTGATTAGAATACTATCTAGAACATCGGAGTCCAGCGATGAGGCTATCTTTGCCAAAACATCTGCGATGGAATTACTATCTCTCGGGATTTGCCTGATCGTATAGTGCTTAAAGGGCTTGAATGCGGCATTGGCTTTCTTCAAGTAACTGATTATATTCTCTTCTTTGGTTTGATACTCTCCCAGAATCTTATTGACAACCAGCTGGGGGTCGCTATTAATGTCAATCATATCTGATCTCATTCCTCTTGCTAGTCGCATACCAGTAAATAGTACTTCATACTCGGTCTCATTATTCGTAGCTTTTAATCCAAACCTGAGGGCTCCATAAATGCGAATTCCCTTAGGGTTGATGAGTAGAAGACCAGCTCCGGCTCTTCTTCCGTTTGAAAACCTATTAATGTAGAGGCTCCATGTTGACAAGTTCTGAATGGTTTCCTAGACAACTTCACTGGCTGGCTATTCAGATTCTCGATCTGGTTGGTGAGAGAACTCTGAAATAAAGTCAACAACAACCTGCCCTTTGACTGTTGTCTTTGGTTTGTAATATAGATCGAATTGACTCAATTTCATAGCCCACTTAATTAACTTACCCAAAACGTCTAGCTTCTAAAGGACCTACCTAAGTGGGTAGTTTGTTAATACATGAATGGTGTTAGCATGAAAATAAAGTCGCAGTTTCCTAGAAGCGATCAAGAGGGCATATGCTAATCGTTTCATCTTTGGATACTGAGTCTCGGCATCCAGTAGTCGTTTGCTCATGTAATATATTAGCCACTAAATTATGCCCTCTTCCTAAATGAGAGTTGTGTTGACCTCATACTGATAGACGAACAAGTAGAGAAATAAGATTTCCTTGGAAAGAGACTTGCATAGGAGAGGTGGCTTTCCAAGATACTCTTTTATGCTTTGGAAGGCTCGCTCGCACTCTAAAGTCCATTCAAACTTCTTATTGGCCTTGAGTATATTGAAGAACGGCAAACAATGATATGTTGCTCTCGATATGAAGCGATTGAGAGCCGCTATTCTCCCATTCAAGCTTTAAACTTGCTTTCGATTGGCGAAACTTTTCATATCTAGGAGAGCTTGGATCTTCTTGGGGTTGACTTTATGTTAGTGTATATTAGTGTATGCCCTAGAAACCATTCGTGTTGTCGGTTTCAGAGCATTTTGTCTTGTATCTATATATATCATAAATAATAAAAGAAAGAGTTCTTCAATTCATATATGTAAATTGCTTCCTTTATTCAGTCATGCATTTAAAATAAAGTATGTATATGAATTGTCCAGATGATTCATTTAATAGGTAAATGAATTATCGAAAAGGGGAGACAACACCGAGAGGGAAGCTTGCAACCCATGCACCTCGACGGTCCGGAAAGGTGATACGATCAACAATTTGAAGGATAAATACAAAGAGAATTAACCAATACGCGATCAATCTAAAGTCTTTAACATAGCGCACACTGCTAAGATCCTCCCGAGGGATTGGCCGCGATCTGAAAGCGATTTCAAATATGGTGAGGATACCCTTCCATCCCTACATAGGTCGATCTCACCACTTCCAGATCGGCTATCACTGACACCAAATCATAATATAGCATCGTGCTATTATAGCACATTCGGGGCACAACTTGGCAGCTAAAGCGAGGAGCTCAATTCGCTTACTATTTAAAGAAAGCAAAGATAAGGATTTATACCCTCTCCACGATCAACGATCGAAGGAGAGATATTTGGTTACCCCAGCATGTTGGGCTTATGAAACCAAGTATTTTTTCTTCGAGTACGATGAGTCTGAAAATTTAAGGAACCAAGTAGGTTTCCTTCCAATTTCTAGATCGCTCATCTTTTCACTTTGATTCCTTCTTAGTAAATATCTAACAACTCTATTGCTTTCTTACAGAAAACAAAAAACACTAACTGCTAATTGATCTCACCGCATCGAAGCGTTTGTCGATTGCAAAACGAGTCGCAACGCAAGCTGTTCTGACTACCGCCAACCTTTGAAGTAGGTTTTTTCACAAACCACATCTTTGGAAGGTTCATCTCTAAACTTTCTTTATATAGGAAAATTCTAAGTTTTTTTCTTTTTGCTTTTTACAAAAGAAGACTTTCTTTGCTGATATATTTCAGTCATGCAGCAAATAGCCACCGAAGGTTCAAAGAGTCAAAAAGCCGAGGTTTGCATTCCCCAAGATTAACCCAACTGAACCAGTTGACGACCCCTAGCATATCCCTACAGGGGGTACAAATGGTGCCAAAAGGCAACAACCGCTGACGACGTGAAGAACTCCCCGACCGCCGCTGCTTGTTTCATCAAAGAAAAAGATCGTGGGCTAGAAGCCTAAGAGAGAAAAACAATACCCACAAGAGGAAACAAATCTAAATCAAAGGCTTCGGTGTGCCTGATAGACTCACAATCTTATCAAGCCTTCTCTACGAGGACAACCTCGAGGATGCTCCCGAGACTTCGACCGCTCCTGAGGTTCGCAAAGGGAAAAGGAGGCGCCATGACTCTCAGGGGGAAGCAAGCAGAATCAGGTCGAAGGGGTCCCTTGCAACAGGCTTGACCCAACCTATTATCTTTTAGGCAACTACGGATCATTTACGGCCGTGTATACACTTTTTTAAGAATGCCAACTTGCCAAGACCTTACAGGTTTGGCTTCTCGATACCGACTGTGGCCACGCCTTCAAATGCAAAGTCAGTAAAATGATTTGTTCTCTTCAAGAACTTCTTCTACAGCTACCTAAAAAAACTAACTTTTATTCTCTTCTAACATCTTTGCTCCTTGAATGTGGCCCAACAAGATGAAGATCGATTTTGCAGCAAACTCACAGATGAAGAAAAAATTACCAAACTAAACAAGATTTACACTTTAGATGCAAGGAAAGGCTCCCAATTCAGCGAACGTGACTTGACTGAAAGGAATTTTGCAATGCGAGCAGCTGACTTTCAAAGATGAGCTCGAGAAGAAAGATTGGAAATAAGAGCTCATGAAAGTGGCGAGGCACCAAAGAGTTGGGCCAAAAGAAAATGAGTGCAAGCGAGCTTAGAAGCAAAAAAGCATAGAAAAGACTCAGCTGAACTATGGGAAACTCAAGGAAGGAGAAAGCGTACAGAAGATCTTATTGGCTCAGGGCGAATCATTTGCTGACCAAGCAGATGAACAATAGAACCTCGAATGGAGAGGAAAGGCTCTCACTGGGCGCTCAAGTATTTAACTTGCGCCAAATAATTCGAACATGGATATCTCGACCTCCCTAGGACTATCAAGTTCTCTCGCTTCATGGTCGAGTTTGAAACAAGAAGAACAAGCCTGCCTTGGAGGACGATCAGAAGAAATCCCTGAAGATCAAGCATCTACCCGAAGGTCGGTGATCAGCTAGAGACCAAAGGTCGCACCAGATCCCAGAAATAAGACCATGATTGCTCTCTATCTTGCCTAATAGAGTTTTATGTGCTTATTCTTTATAATTGTAGCCCTGGTCTCCCTTGTACATATTTTGAGATATATAAAAGGAACTTTTGACATTGTGATACACTTTTAACTTAAGTACTTCACAAACAAATATAGCATATCTGTCATAACTTGTAAAATGTATAATAGCAAGATTATTAAAAGCTTGAGATTACACACAAGTAATTCTTTGAGAAAATTGAAATAATCTTATTCATAATATTTAACAACAATAAAACTTACAAGAAAATGATCAAGTATAATGAGTTCGAATTACGAAAATAAGGGCGAAGATGTTCAGCATTCCAACTCGTGCACTTCAGAACCTTTAGCCTCAGTGATACGTTTCAGGTCGTATCACCTTAGCGATGTCAATCTGGATCCACCCCCTAATAACAACCACTCTCAACCATTGTCAAACGATGTATAAAAAAGGGAAGTAGCCTCCATTTAAGGAGATCGACCATTCACATAAAAACAGGAAACACACTTAAAGAGAGAAATGAGAGAAAGAATCAAAGAACGAAGAGTTCATCTTTGTTTTTTATATTTTTTTTTTTTCGTCTTTGTTTTTTATATATTTTTTTTTTACCATTAACAGTGAACGTAAGTTCGATTTTAACTTACCGAATCATTTTAAAATTGTCTGTCCTTTCATTATTTATTTTCAATCTGGTTTTTGCTAGTTATTCATAACCACATACACATCCTACCTAATCCCATCAAAATCGATTAGGTATCTCTAATTGTTGCATTTTTGTGTAACAACACATGGTAACGTTTGCCTCAAAGATTCATGTTTCATGTGTTTTCTGGATTTATTTAATATGTCCCTATTTTTACTTATCGTTGTCCTAGAACATAGAACACTTGGCCTTTTGCCTTGTGTTCCGAAAATGCAATACCGATAATAATAATTAATAAACTACATAAATAGACGAAAAACAAACCGTAAAACAAATCTTAATCAACTTCCACAATTGAAAAAAAAAATGCATATGAAAAGTGTTGATGCTTGATTTTGATACCAACGACTCACACGTGTAAAGTGTTAAACTGTTCTCAGAAATTACATGTGAATGATTATGATCAAATACAAAGACTGAATAATAAATGAGATTTATGGTTTTTAAAGTGTTTCAGATGCCTAAAGCGAATCCTACGTCCACTGTTTCTTTTATATATGAAAAATTATAATAGGTCGCATAGAGCAAACAGCGAGCAGAGGTACAATAACTGGGTATTCAAATAGAATATCAAGTCAGTCTCTTTCTCATGGGTTATCTCTTTGCTCTGACAATAAAGATTACAATCAAAATGAGGGTTCAGGATTAGAATCCTAAAAATAAGAGGGGGAGTCCTCTATTTATAGTAGAGGAATTCAAGGTAATGATTACAAATCTGCAAATGGATAGATGTCGTGCAAGTCCTTACTTGCCTCCCATTGGTTGATAACTTAGGAAATATCCTCAAATTTCCTGAGGCTTGGACATGTATGCAGTCCTATATCACTCATAGATAAAACCTGAATTTTTCGAGTTGATGACAGTCATATTCTTCCTATCATGAAGCGTGTGGTAGCTCCTAAGCGATACAAAACCTTCCTGAACTCTAATTGATGCCCACTGACATAGGCTAACGTCAGCCCTGATTTTTTAGGCACAACAGAAGCTCCCCAACTCTTAAAATTCAAAGATTGAATCTTAAGAACTTCATGATTATGCTGCAACTTGACTTGTCTCAAGCCACACTGTTTACAAACGACATGAGGCTGATAGTCTGCCTCGACCAGTGAATTGAGTGTAGATCGTGACATAGGTCTTCGAGAATTGCACAAGCGGCCTGACATGATCATTTCACAAAGGTCCAGCAACCTGGTCTAGATCATGATCAGTGCTACGAAAATGTATTTCGAACTCTACCTGCCATTCACGACTTGAAAACACTTAGAATATTTTGTTGTCGAAAATTGAGAATCATTTTGCTCGATGTTCGAATTTGACATGTGGAACAGATGTCTTATTCGAATGACCTCCTTAGATGTTATCTGTTGCGCTTGACAACTGTCTTGGTCAATAAAATAAGCTTTATCTGACAGACGTGTCTCTACGTAATAAGTGTCAACCATGAGCATTAAATGCAAGTCATGTTAAAATGACATTCCCTTTTGAACATTAAATGCAGATGAGGACGCATTTAATGTGGAGGAGATAATCACGCCGGCACTTGGGGATTTCAAGAAAGATGCCGGTTGATCTCCACGAAGCGTGAAGGTTACTCTTTGCGCGGATTAATGACACATGGTCACAATCAATGGTTGGAAATGCGTTCCTGCCCAAACATCGCTTATAAAAGAAACCAAGAGTCGTCTTCTACTCTATAAAACACAAATCTCATTCTAAGTTTTTTCACAGAACTCAAACTTTCAGAGAGAAAAACGATGTTTTTGCACTCAAAAGATCAGTTCATCCCCTTCCCGGTTGATGCGCATTGACGCTATGATATAGTAGCCATTCCCAACAATCAAGAGGTAAAGAAAATTTATTCTCTTCTTCTCTTTTTCATTTATGTTAAAAACTTAATCTTTACAGTAATGGTGGGTATGGACGTCTGATACGCTTAGACAATAAAGATTCTCAGGTAGTGTTTAGAAAAGAAACACTATTAAGAGTCAAAACTTAGGACACAAATCTTTAAAAAATTATCCTTAAGAATTTTTAGGGTTTTGGCAGCTAAGTAAGAGAAACCAAGGTTCTCTTACTCTTCTGAGTCGTCGTATGAGGTAATGTATATGGAGATTGAGTCACCCTTACATGTCATACATTTATAGACTCCAAGAGCAATAGACACCTCTGAGGCAAGAACAGTCAGAGAGGGAAGCTTGCAACCACTGGGCACCTCGACAGGTCCCAGAAAGGTGATACGATCAACAATTTCGAAGGATCAAATACAAAGAGATATTAACCAATACGCGATCAATCTAAACGTCTTTTAACATAGGTCGCACACTGCTCAAGATCCTCCCAAGGGATTGGCCGCGATCTTAGAAGCGATTTTCAAATATGGGGTGAAGATACCCTTCCATCCCTACATTAGGTCGATCATCGACCACTTCCAGATCGCGCCATTCCAACTGACACCAAATGCATATATGATAGCAGTCGCTATATATATCGCATTCGGGGAGCACAATCTTGGCGAGCTAACAGCAGAGGAGCTCGATTACGCTTACTATTTAAAGAAAAGCAAAGATAATGATTGATATTACCACTCCAAGCGATCAACGATCGAGAGAAAGATATTTGGTTACCCCAGTAACGTTGGGGCTTATGAAACCAAGTATTTTCTCTTCGAGTACGATGGAGTCTGTAAATTTAAGGAACCAAGTAGGTTTTCCTTCCAATTTCTAGATCGCTCATCTTTTCACTTTGATTCCTTCTTAGTAAATTAGGCTAACAAACTCTATTGCTTTCTTACAGAAAACAAAACAACTAGACTGCTAATTGATCTCAGCCGCATCGAAGCGTTTGGTCGATTGTCTAACCGGAGTCGCAACGCAAGGCTGATCGTGACTACCGCCAACCTTCAGAAGTACGGGTTTTTCACTCCAAACACATCTTTGGAAGGTTCATCTCATAAACATTTCTTTATATAGGAAAATTCTAAGTTTTTTTCTTTTTTGCTTTTTACAAAAGAAGACTTTCTTTGCTGATGTATCTTCAAGTCATGCAGCAAATAGGCCACCGAAGGTTCCAAAGATGTCAAAAAAGCCCGAGGGGTTTGCATTCCCCAAGATTAACCCAACTGAACCAGTTGGAGCGACCTCTAGCAATGTCCCTACAAAGGGGATACATATTGGTGCCAAAAGGCAACAACCCGTTGAGCGACGTGAAGAAGCTCCCCGACCCATCGATACTCGTTCATCAAAGAAGAAGATCGTGGGCTAGAAGTCCAAGAAGAGAAAGACAATACCCATCAAAGAGGAAACAAAATCTAAATCAGAAGGCTTCGGGGTATTGCCTGATAGCCATCAATCTTATCAAGCCTTCTCTACGAGGACAACCTCGAGGGATGCTCCCAGGACTTCGACCGCTCCTGAGGGTTCGCAAAGGGAAGAAGGAGCGACGATGACTGCTCAGGGGGAAGCAAGCAAGAATCAGGTCGAAGGGGTCCTTGCCGCAACGAGGCTTGACCCGACCATATTAAATCTTTTAGGGCAACTACCGGATCATTTACAGCCGGTGGTATACACCTTTTTAAGAATGCCAACTTGCCAAGACCTTTAACAAGTTGTGGCTTCTCGACCTATCGACTTGGTGGCCATCGCTCTTCAAATGCAAAGTCAAGTAAAATGATTTGTTCTCTTCGAGAACTTCTTTCATACAAGCTAAAAAAAAAACTAACTTTTTATTCCTCTTCTAAACAATCTTTGCTCGCCCTGAATGTGGCCCAACAAAAGATGAAGATCGATTTTGCCAGCAAACTTCACAAGATGAAGGAAGAAATTACCAAACTAAAACAAGATGTTACAACTTTAGATGCAGAGGTAAAGGCTGCCCACATTCAGGCAAACGTGAACTTGACTGAAAGGAATTTTGCTATGCGAGCAGCTGACTTTCAGAAGATTGAGCTCGAGAAGAAAGACTGCGACAATAAGAAGCTCCAATGAACAGTGGCGAGGCTCACCAAAGAGTTGAGCCAAAGAGAAAAGGAGTTGCAAGCGAGCTTAGAAGGCGAAAAAGCAGTAGAAAAGACTCGAGCTGAACTATGGGCAAACTCAAGGAAGGAGAAAAGAGCACTACTGACAGATCTTCAATTGGCTCAAGGGCGAATCATTTTGCTGACCAAGCAGATGAAGCAATAGAACCTCGAATTGGAGAGGAAGACTGCTCACTGGGCGCTACAAGTTATTTATAGCTTGCGGCCAAATAATTCGAACATGGATATCTCCGACCTCCCTAAGGACTATCAAGTTGCTCTCGCTTCTATGGTCGAGGTTGAAGAGCAAGAAGAACAAGAGCCTGCCTCGGAGGACGATCAGTAAGAAATAATGCCCCTGAAGATCAAGCAATCGACCCAGAGGTCGGTGATCAGCTAGATGACCAAAAGGTCGCAGCCAGAGATCCCGAAAATAAAGACCAATGATCGCTCTCATCTCTGCCTAAATAGAGTCTTATGTGCTTATTCTTTTATAATTTAGCTCCTGGTCGTCCCTTGTACATATTTTTGAGATATATAAAGAGGAACTTTTGACTACTTATGATAGCACTTTTATAACTTAAGTACTTCACAAAACAAATATAGCATATCTGATCATTAAACTTGTAAAATGTTATAAATAGCAAGATTATTAAAAGCTTGAGATTATGACACAAGTAATTCTTTGAGAATAATTGAAATAATCTTATTCATAATATTTACAACAATAAAACTTTACAAGTAAAAATGATCAAGTTATAAGCAAGTTCGAAATTACAGATAATAAGGGCGAAGATGTTCAGCATTCCAAGCTCGCGACACTTCAGAACCATTTAGCCTCGTGAGGTGATACGTTCCAGGTCGTATCACCTTAGCGACGCGGTATGAATCTTCCAAATTAGGTCCCAATACCCCTGCACTTGGTTCTCTTGTGCCGAGAATGACTTCTTTTAACACCAGATCGCCAACCTGGAAGTCTCTTCTCTTGACTTTAGAGTCGATGAATCTTTTTGCCTGCTCGTAGGAAGCTATCCTTAACCTAGCCTTGTCGCGGTGTTCTTCAACTAAATTCAGACCTGCACGTAAAAGTGCTTCATTTTCTATTTTATTGTAGAATTCCCTCCGAAGTGAATCAGTTCCTATTTCTATTGGAACCATTGTCTCGCAGCCATATGCTAGTGAGAAAGATGTTTCTAAAGTAGAGGTTCTTGTAGTCATTCTATATGCCCATAGAACTTCTAGAAGATCATCGACCCAATTACCCTTGGTTGCATCAAGTTTAGCCTTCAATTTGTGCTTGATACTTGACCATTAGCTTGCGGTCTTGTTACTCAGACAAATTTCTTATAAATGCCCAACTTTCACAAAACTGCTTAAATTCCTTATTATCGAACTGTTTCCCTTTATCAAAGATGAGTGTATGAGGAATCTCATAGAGGTACACAATATTCTTGAAGACGAAATCTTTAAGCTTATTTGTAGTGATCGCGGCTAAAAGCTCTGCTTCGACCCACTTAGTGAAATAATCCACGGCGACCACTGCATATTTGATGCCCCCTTTATCGATTGGCATGGGTCCGATGAGATCAATTCCTCACATAGAGAATGGCCAAGGACTAGTCATCATTGTTAACTGGTGGGAAGGAGGTTGTAGGATGTTCGCGAATCTCTAGCACTTATCACACTTCTTCACAAAGTTGAAGGCATCTTCATGAAGTAGGGGTCGATAATATCCCTGATGGATAATTTTATTGGCGATAGATCGTGTAGCAGTGTGATTACCACAGATCTTTTCATGCATCTCTCTCACGATATAGTCTGCTTCATCATCCATTACACATCGAAGGAGAGAAGTGTTAAACCCTCACTTATAAAACTGATCTCTGATGAGAGTGTAACAAGCAGCTCTAGTTCGCAAGAGTCTTGCCTCAGTCTTACTATTAGGAAGAACCCCATCTTTGAGATATTAAACAATCAGAATCATCTAAGAAGTGGATTCATTTGCGACAACGACCTGATCAAGTGAGTTGATGCTGGAAGCTTCAATGTACTTGATTAGAATACTATCCGGAGCATCAGAGTCCAACGATGAGGCTATCTTTGCCAAAGCATCTACAATAGAATTACTATCTCTCGGGATTTGCCTAATCGTATAGTGCTTGAAGGGCTCGAATGACGCATTGGCTTTCTTCAAGTAACTGATCATATTCTCTTCTTTGGCTTAATACTCTCTCAGAATCTGATTGACAACCAGCTGGGAGTCGCTATTAATGTCAATCAAATCTGATCTCATTTCTCTTGCTAGTCGCAGATCAACAAATAGCGTTTCATACTTGGCCTCATTATTCGTAGCTTTGAATTCAAACCTAATAGCTCCATAAATGTGAGTTCTCTCAGGGTTGATGAGTAGAAGACCAGCTCCGGCTTTTCTTCCGTTTGAAGACCTATCAATGTAGAGGCTCCATGTTGACAAGTTTTGAACAGTTTCCTGGACAACTTCGCTGGCTAGCTGTTCAGATTCCCGATCTGATTCGTGAGAGAACTCTGAAATAAAGTCAACAACAGCTTGCCTTTTGACTGTTGTCTTTGGTCTATAATGTAGATCAAATTGACTCAATTTCATAGCCCACAAAAGCAACTTCATAGCCCACAAAAGTAACTTACCCGAAGCCTCTGGCTTCTGAAGGACTTGCTTGAATGGGTAATTGGTTAATACATGAACGATGTGGGCATAGAAATAAAGTCGCAGTTTTCTAGAAGCGATCAGTAGGGCATATGCTAATCATTCCATCTCTGAATACCAAGTCTCGACATCCAGTAGTCGTTTGCTCATGTAATATACTGGCTACTAAATTCTACCTTCTTCCTGAATGAGAGTTGTGCTGACTGCATACTGAGATACAAACAAGTAGAGAAATAAGATTTCCTTAGAAAGGGACTTGCATAGGAGAGGTGGCTTTCCGAGATACTCTTTTATGCTCTGGAAGGCTCGCTCGTACTCTGAAGTCCATTCAAACTTCTTATTGGCCTTGAGTATATTGAAGAACGGCAAACAACGATATGTTGCTTTCGATATGAAGCGACTGAGAGCTGTTATTCTCTATTCAAGCTTTGAACTTACTTTCGATTGGCGGGACTTTTCATATCTAGGAGAGCTTGGATCTTCTTGGGGTTGACTTCAATCCCCTGATGGTTAACCATATACCTTAGGAATTTCCCTGAGGATACTCCGAATGAACACTTAAGAGGATTAAGTTTCATTCTATATCTCCGAAACATGTCGAACATCTCTGCGAGATTGGCTGTGTGATCTGAAACGATATGCAACTTGACCAATATGTCATCGACATAGACCTCTATTGATTTCCCGATCTGCTTGAAAAACATGCAATTAACCAAACGCTGATAAGTTGCCCCAGTATTTTTCAAACTGAAGGGCATAACTTTATAGTAGTACAGTCTTTGATCTATGATGAACGAGGTATGCTCCTTGTCAGGCATGTACATCGGGATCTAATTATCCCCCGAGTAAGCATCCATGAAGCTTAATAACTCGTGCCCGGAAGTGGCATCAACGACCTGATCAATTCTGGGCAAAGAGAAACTATCCTTCGAACAAGCTTGGTTGAGATCTATGAAATCAATGCATGTTTGTCACTTGTTGTTGGGTTTTTTTCACCAAAACAGGATTTGCGACCCAACTCAGGTAATGAGTCTCCCGAATGAACCCGATTGAGAGGAGCTTATCCACCTCAATCTTAAGAGCAGCATATCGTTCTAAGTCCATGGCTCTTCTCTTCTGGCAAACTGGCTTGGCCTCACCATCGATGTTGAGTGCATGATATATTACATTCGGGTTAATCCCGACCATGTCAGCATGAGTCTATGCAAAAACATCAATATTCTTCCTAAGGAAGCTCGTTAGATCAGTAGCGAGCTTAGGGCCAAGATTGCTCCCGATTCTTAACACACGAGTTGGCTCATTCTGGTCAATTGATAACTCAGATAGAGTCTTAACAGGCTCACTGTGGGAATACTCCTCCTGAACATGAGGGTCTATATTATCTTCCACTAGACCTGGCTGTGGTTCGATCATGTTGATCGCCATAGCCTACTCGGGAACGCCCATTGGCTTCCCTTTCCCTTTGCATGTCATCTGCACTACTCTTACATAGCAGTCACGAGATTCACGCTGAGACCCTTTGACCTCCCTGCACACCGTTGGAGTGGGAAATTTCATCTTCAGATGATAAATGAAGGTGACAGCTTTGAAGTTTTGTAGTAGAGATTGTCTCAATATACCATTGAAAGTGGACGGACAGTCTACCACCAGAAACTCTATCATCTTAGTCACTTCGTGGGTCTCACCTAAAGTGACAGGAAATGCAATTGTTCCCTTGGGAATCAAATGATCCCTAGTAAAATCATAGAAGGGGATAGAGGTAAGCTTCAGATCTGCCTTGTCCCATTGCATTTCCTTGAATGCTCACTGAAATGAGATGTTTACGGCGCTCCCATTATCCACTAACATTATGTGGACTTCGCACCAACCTATTTCAGCCGCGATGACGAGTGCATCCTCATGAGGGTGATGCAATCATACCACGTCTTTTTCTAAAAGGGTAATCTCTTCCTCTCTGCGCACCTTAGTAGGTCGTGACATCATGTTCATCACACTCACGGGGTCATAGCGAGCTTCTCAAGCATACTTCTCTTGAGTACCTCGAGAATTCCCTGCGAAGTGTGATCCTCAGAATATAATCCCGACGAGATGGAGGCCCTTGCGATCACGACACTTCTTCCCTCGGTCCCCTTGATCCTTCTCCCGAACGGGAGTTGGACCATCAACATACTTCTTGAAGTGCATATTTTTAATGAGGTCTTCAATTGCCTGCTTAATAGCTCAGCATTCATCAGTATGGTGCCCATTATCCCGATGATAACGACAATATTTCTTTCTATTTCTTGCTGAAAGGGGATTACTCATGGGCATTGGCTCTTCGAGCAACTTAGCTTCTTCTAATTTATCCAGAATAGTTGATGCCAATGCATTCAGCGGAGTATACTGATTCTTGTTGCGATCATAGGCATAAGACTTTTTGGGTTCAAATCATTGCTTCTTTCCCTTTCTCTGATCGACATTAGCCCATTTGCATCAGGCTTTCTACTACTCTCTCCCCGATTTTCCTCCTGTTGGGATTTATGCATTTTGGAAATGGAAATCGAAATAGTGTAAAATGGATGAACAAGATGATGGATGCAAGGTAGAACACAAACATAACACATAAGCCCAAAAAAATTAAAGGTAAAGATGGAATATTACCTACTCCTTTGCTATTTAACACTTGAATCTTCTTTCTTGGAATCTTAGTTCTTCAAGTGAACTTGAAGAACCTCAAAATGTGATCCAAGAGAGCCGAGAGAGAAAATGAGAGAGTGACTTTTGTTTCAATTGATTCAGTTGAATGAAAATGGTATAACACTTTGTTTATATACCATGGGCACAAAGTGTAATTTTAAATTGTCTTGGGAAGTCCTCAAACAATTTAAAATTAATCTTGGGAAAGAGCATTTATGTCAAGTCTTTGGTTTTATGGTTAATTCATAATTAGCCCAATTTTAATCCTATTAATTATTCTTACTCTTTAGAATAAAACCAATGCACTTTTGTCCCCATCATCAAATCCAATTCAATAATAACATTTAATAAATCCTTATTACCCTTGGTTAGTGCTAGCTATTCATAGATAATCATTTCTCACTAATACACTATTTCAGATGCAACTGTTTACGTCCGAACATCATTAATCCGATCAATGATATGTATTACTTTCTCTTCTTGAGCTTCGTTTTATGTGTGACCATTTTGGTTCACTGTGATCTAGCTGTGGGCCCAATATCAGATTCTGATATGTTTCGTTATAACTATTTATAATCGAAACTCTCACTAATTATGGTAGACGTCTAGCAATGTTCCATAACCCCCAAACCACAATGAAGTGTAAACTCCAATGAACCTATTTTGATTGTACATACCGTGTAGTAAAATCCTTTCGTTATCTAATTCCAATTCAGAATGGTTCATGGTATGTCAAAACCCTTAACATAATCTTTAATGAATTGTCAATCCATACAATGAAACTCGTCAACATGAAACTATGTTTCATCTAACATTCATTATACTCTGGCCAGAGATTTCATTTTTCCAATGTTTATTGACATTCTTCTGGGAACTGGAGATTGGACTATTTTGAGTTAACAAATCTCATCTTGACATCACTTGTCCTCGCACATGAATAACATATGACCAAATCGGCTTATTACACATGACATGATTAGTCTCGTGCTTATACACCATATGAACCATATGCATCCTATATTGATTCCAATCGTGATGTCTCAAGTCTAAGGATTAGTGGTACACTAGCACGATCCTACGATGCATCATTGACCACGTCCATGTGATTCATCGTAATTGGTCGTTTTTTATAAACAGTTCACTAACCGTTTATCCATGCTAATGTCTTAGTGACATACCTCTTATAATTACCCACACTAGTACCATCACATGATATTCAATGGAGATATTCAGCATGCCTACTATGCAATGTTATTGCCTAATTAACATTACTTGCGTAGGGAATTCTTCGATGATTTGATCTTCTGAAGATCCGTGTCATTTGGACATTTCACATGCAATATTAAATATAATATAAATGAAGCAGTAAATCAGCATGTGAAATAAGAACACTTTCTTTTATTCATAATACATGTACAAGATATAATGTCCTAAAACTGACAACACGATTGGTTCCTAGGGCATACACTAATACCTCCCTCCGACGGGGAATGCTAGTCGAAGGATCGGGGTCGTGGCGATTCAAGGAAGCCACTAAATTTTCAATCTTGAGATATTTCTTAGTGAGGTTATAGAAGCGGGTGAGGGAAATATCATCCTCAGATTGCAGTTACTTCCACAGGTCGATTTGTGGGTGAACTTCTGTAATAATAAGAGCTCAGACTGAATCTTCAGGTATATTAACCACCTTATTCAGCTCCCTGTGGATCTTGTCAATATAGGACTAGAAGGACTCATTCCTCTCCTACTGTATGTTGCTTAGATAGCTCAATGGCATTGAGAACTTCCTATTAGCCTGGAAGTGTCTCAAGAATAACGAGCTAATCTGCTGCCACGAAGTTAATAGATCCTAGTGGAAGCGGTCTAAACTAGCACTTGGCATGGGCAATCAGAGTCACTGCTAAGCAGCGACATTTCGCCAAGTTGGAAACTTGGTGAAGCTCTATGAGGTCGTTAAACTCATAGAGATGATCCTGCGGATAAGAATTCTCATCGAATGCTCGCATATCGGGCATTATAAACCTTGACAGGAGAGGAGCAGTCAACACTGCCAGAGAAAAGGAGGACACCTCAAAGACTTGTCCTTGCTCATTTTGCTGAGCTCTAAGCTGATCCAGAGCTCGTTGTAACTCTTCAATCTGAGAAAACGGAGCTACCTGGAGATCACTTTTCGCAACGTAGGTTTGCCCCTCACGATTGCGATTGAGGAAAGACCGCATATCGGACTCTTCCCACCTTAGCCAGGGCCTACGACATACCTTGACACACGCTGGCTGGAACCATGTGAAGGCATTGAATGGCTAGGGGAGTTATCCCGACCTCTATGGTGGTCAAAACCGACCCATGGATGGTGGGCATTTCCCTCGCAGTGATGATCGGAACCATGATTTGGGCGATAATGGGAGTCTCCTTGCCTTGCACTCTTGTGGGGGTGCACATGCAATGTGGCGTGGGACGGCTCATGATGCGACATACCACCAAGTAGCAAAGCCACAGGTATTCTACCCGCTACACGACCGGTATTCACTAGTCCCTTCAAGCCCTTTGGCCCATATTTGTCACCTGATTTCCCTTGTCTTTACATGTCATAGTGTGTGCGACATGGGCTTTCGCCCGTTTCCGCGCTTTCGCGCAACCTACAAGCATCTTCGGCGGTGGCACTGCCCTGTCAGAATTGGGCTGTACGACTTGATCCAAACGATCTAGCCTTCGGTTGTTGAACTTCTCCAGGTAATTCATCACAGCTGGGTTGAGCTGAGAGGTCGAGGAGATATCTGCCGTGGTACCCTGCGAAACTGGAGGTAGTTCGGGAGAAGTAACATCCTATACCTGAGGGATCTCCTCACTGTTGGTGCTAACTCGCTAAGTTTCAAGACCACGAGCCATTTGTTTGCGAGTAAAGTCGATTGATCAGAGATTCCTTATGAAGAGCAGATACTAAATCACGTCCTCCTTCTAGCGCCAAACTGTTGATATTTGATTTTGACACCAAGGACCCACACGTGCAAAGTGTTAAGCTGTTCTAAAAAATTACACGTGAATGATTATGATCAGATACAAAGACTGAATAATAAATGACATTTATGGTTTTTAAAGTGGTTCGGATACCTAAAGCGAATCCTACGTCCATTGTTTCTTTTATATATGAGAAATTACAATAGGTCACGTATAGCAAACAGCGAGTAGAGGTACAATAACTAGGTATTTAGAGAGAATGAGGATTCAGGATCAGAACCCTGAAAATGAGAAGGGGAGTCCTCTATTTATAGTAGAGGAATTCAAGGTAATGATTACAAATCTGCAATAGGTAGGTGATGTGCAAGTCCTTCCTTACCTCCCATTGGCTGATAACTTAGGAAATATCCTCAAATTACCTAGGGCTTGGACAGGTGTGCGGTCCTCTATCACTCATAGACAAAACTTGAATTTGCTAAGTTGATGACAATCATATTCTTCTTGTCATGGAGCGATGTGACAGCTCTTAGGCGGTACAAAACCTTCCTGAAGTCTAATTGGTGTCCACTAACGTAGGCTAACGTCAGCCCTGATATTTTAAGCATAACAAAAAGCAAACCAAAAGCAGTCCTAAACATTAAATTGACTCGATGAAACTCCCCTTCTTGTAGACCGAACTGCTGCGCATCCCAATCATCAGTAAAATATATGGAATTATGGCTGCACTCTGTTGGTGGAAAAAAAAAATGAGGAGTGGCATGCTTCTGATTTGGATTGTGTCTAATTCTTACTATCGAGCTATCTATAGCTGATCTCCATTAAGTACAAACAGAACGAAAAACAAAAAAGTCGCGACACAATGTAAGTCTGCGAACAATTTAATTTCAAGCAATATTTTATGATCGACGTCTGAGCTACTAGCCATTGTTGTGAAAACAAAACGATAAATAGACAACAAAAAGCTACGTAACACTAACAAATACTCTTCTACTGTACTTATAGCTTTATGCTGTGTCTCCTGAAGTGGTAAAGAGAAGTGTTTTATCATTGATTGTGGAATTGGCAATCGCTGATACTAAATTGGTAGTAAAATCAGCGATTATTCATTTACGGCTTTTCTTTTCTTTTTCTTTTGACTTACTAATAGAAGATTTCAGACTTGTAGTATAATAGAAAAAAAACACAAACCAAAACTCTCTCTCAAACCCAAGGCCACTCTCTAATCTCTCAAGGTGGTGTTAAAGTGTGGAGGTTTCATCCTTTTGAAGCTAATCTTCATCAATCCAAAGCAAAGGAGTAGGTATAATCTCTTTTCAAGCTTTGTTTGAAAACCGGTTTTAGAATCCATGCTTTCATGCTTTCATTCTCCATCTTCACCACTCTTCATGCATGCTGATTCTTTCACTTTAATCCCCCGATGGTTAACCATATACCCTAGGAATTTTCCTGAGGATACTCTGAATAAACATTTCAGAGGATTAAGTTTCATTCTATATCTCCGAAGCATGTCGAACATCTCTACGAGATTAGCTATGTGATTTGAAGTGACATGCAACTTGACCAGTATGTCATCGACATAAACCTCTATTGATTTCCCGATCTTCTCGAAAAACATGCAGTTAACCAAACGCTGATAGGTCGCCCCAACGTTTTTTAAACCGAAAGGCGTGACTTTATAGTAATACAATCCTCAATATATGATGAACGAGGTATGCTCCATGTCAAGTGTATACATCGGGATCTAATTATACCCCGAGTAGGCATCCATGAAGCTTAACAGCTCGTGCCCGAAAGTGGCATCAATGAACTAATAGATTTTGGGCAAAGGGAAACTATCCTTCGAATAAGCTTTGTTGAGATCCACGAAATCAACGCAGGTTCACCACTTGCTGTTGGGTTTTTTCACCAAAACAGGATTGGTGACCCAACTCGGGTAACGAGTCTTCCGAATGAACCCGATTGAGAGGAGCTTATCCACCTCAATCTTAAGAGCAGCATATCGTTCTAGGTCTATGGCTCTTTTCTTCTGGCAAACTGGCTTGACCTCACCATCAATGTTAAGTGCATGACATATTATATTCGGCTGATCCCGACCATGTCAACATGAGTTCATGCAAAAAAATCAATATTCTTCCTGAGGAAGCTCGTTAGATCAGTAGCGAGCTGAAGGCTAAGATTGCTCCCGATTCTTAACACACGAGTCAGCTCATTCTGGTTAATTGATACCTCAGATAGAGTCTCAACAGGCCCACTGTAGGAATACTCCTCCTGAACATGAGGGTCTATATTATCTTCCACTGGACCTAGCTGTGGTTCAATCCTGTTGATCGTCATAGCCTGCTCGGGAACACCCACTAGCTTCCCTTTTCCTTTGCATGTCATCTGCACTACTCTTACATAGCAGTCGCGAGATTCACGTTGAGACCCTTTGACCTCCCTACACCCCATCGGAGTGGAAAATTTCGTCTTCAGATGATAAATAGAGGTGACAAATTTGAAGTTTCATAGTAGAGATTGTCCCAATATACCATTGAAAGCGATCGAACAGTCTACCACCAGAAACTTTATCATCTTAGTCACTTCGTGGGTCTCACCCAAAATAACAAGAAGTGCAATTGTTCCCTTGGGAATCAAATGATCCCTACTAAAATCAGAGAGGGCGATAGAGGCAAGCTTCAGACCTACCTCGTCCCATTGTATTTCCTCGAATGCTTGCTGAAATGGGATGTTTACGGCACTCCTATTATCCACTAACATTCTGTGGACTTCGCACCAATCTATTTCAACCGCAATGACGAGTGCATCCTTATGAGGGTGATGTAATCGTACCACGTCTTTTTCTGAAAGGGTAATCTCTTCCTCTTTGCGTACCTTAGCAGGTCGTGACGCCATGTTCATCACACTCACGGGGTCATGGCGAGCTTCTCGAGTGTACTTCTCTTAAGCACCTCGAGAATTTCCTACAAGGTGTGATCCTCTGAATATAATCCCGACGAGATGGAGGCCCTTACTACCATGACACTTCTTCCCCCGGTCCCCTTGATCCTTCTCCCGAACGAGAGTTGGACCATCAACATACTTCTTGAAGTGCTCATTTTTAATGAAGTCTTCGATTGCCTGCTTAAGAGCTCGATATTCATTGGTATGGTGCCCATTATCCCGATGATAATGGTAATATTTCTTTCTGTTTCTTACTGAAGAGGGATTACTCATGGGCACTAGCTCTCCAAGCAAATTAGCTTCTTCTGATTTATCCAAAATAGTTGATACCGATGCATTTAGCGGAGTATACTGATTCTTATTGCGACGCGATGAAGGACCTGGGCATAAGACTTTTTGGGCTTAAATCACCACTTCTTTCCCTTTCTCTGATCGACATTAGCCCATTTGTGATTAGGCTTTCTACTACTCTCTCCTCGATTTTCCTCCCTCCGACTGGAAGCGCTAGTCGAAGGATCGGGGTTGTGGCGATTCAAGGAAGCCACTAAATTTTCAATCTTGAGATATTTCTTAGTGAGGTTGTAGAAGTGGGTGAGGGAAATATCATCCTCAGATTGCAGTTTCTTCCACAAGTTGGTTTGCGGGCGAACTTCTGCAATAATAAGAGTTCGGACTGAATGTTCGGGTGTATTAGTCACCTTATTCAGCTCCTTATAGAACTTGTCAATATAGGACTGGAAGGACTCATTCCTCTCCTACTGTATGTTGCTTAGATAGCTCAACGGCATTGAAAACTTTCTATTTGCCTGGAAGTATCTCAGGAATAATAAGCTAATCTGTTGCCACGAGTTAATAGATCTTAGTGGAAGCGATCTAAACTAGCGTTTGGCATGGGCAGTCAGAGTCACTACTAAGCAGCAACATTTCGCCAAGTTCAAAACTTGGTGAAGCTCTATGAGGTCATTAAACTCATAGAGATGATCCTACGGATAAGAATTCTCATCGAATGCTCGCATATCGAGCATTACAAACCTTGACAGGAGAGGAGCAGTCAATACTTCTGGAGAAAAGGGAGACACCTCAGCTACTTGTCCTCGCTCATTTTGCTGAGCTCTAAGCTGATCCAGAACTCGTTGTGACTCCTCAATTTGAGGAAGCGGAGCTACCTGGGGATCACTTTTCGTAACTTGAGTTTGCCCCTCACGATTGCGATTGAGGAAAGACCGCAGATCGGACTCTTCCCTGCCTTAGCCAGGGCCTTCGACATACCTTAACACACTCTGGCTAGAACCATATGAAGGCATTGAATGGCTAGGGGAGTTATCCCGACCTCTATGGTGGTCAAAACCGACCCGTGGATGGTGGGCATTTCCCTCGCAGTGATGATCAGAACCATCATTTGGGCGATAATGGGAGTGTCCTTGCCTTGCACTCTTATGGGGGTGCTCATGCGATATGGCATGGGACGGCTCATGATGCGACATACCACCAAGTCACAAAGCCATAGGTATTCTACCCGCTTCACGACCAGTATTCACTAGTCCCTTCAAGCCCTTTGGCCCATTATTTGTCACCTACTTTCCCTTGTCTTTATGTGCCATAGTGTGCACGACATGGGCTTTCGCCCGTTTTCGCGCTTTAGCACAACCCACAAGTGTCTTCGGCTGCGGCACTGCCCTGTCAGAATTGGGCGATACGACCTGATCCAAACGATCTAGCATTCGGCTAACCGTTTGGAGAGTATTGTTAAACCTCTCTAGGTAATTCATCACAGCTAGGTTGAGCTGAGAGGTCGAGGAGATATATGTCGCGGTACCCTACGGAACTGGAGGTACTTCGTGAGAAGTAACATCTTGTACCTGGGGGATCTCCTCGCTGTTGGTGCTAATTCGCTAAGTTTCACGACCACAAGCCATTTGTTTGCAAGTAAAGTTGATTGATAAGAGATTCTTTATGAAGAGTGGATACTAAATCACGCCCTCCTTTTAGTGTCAAACTGTTGATGCTTGATTTTGACACCAAGGACTCACACGTGGAAAGTGCTAAGCTGTTCTAAAAAATTACACATTAATGATTATGATCAGATACAAAGACTGAATAATAAATGACATTTATGGTTTTTAAAAGTGGTTCGGATGCCTAAAGCGAATCCTACATCCACTGTTTCTTTTATATATGAGAAATTACAATAGGTCACATATAGCGAACAGCGAGCAGAGGTACAATAATTGGGTATTCAAAGAGAATATCAAGTCCAATCTCTTTCTCGTGGATTATTTTTACTCTAAAAATAAATATTACAATCAAAATGAGGGTTCAGGATCAGAATCCCGAAAATGAGAGGGAGAGTCCTCTATTTATAGTAGAGGAATTCAAGGTAATGATTACAAATCTGCAAGTGGGTAGGTGTTGTGCAAGTCATTCATTGCCTTCCATTGGCTAATAACTTAGAAAATATCCTCAAATTACCTGGGGCTTGAACAGGTGTGCGGTCCTCTATCACTCATAGACGAAACCTGAATTTGCTAAGTTGATAACAGTCATATTCTTCTTGTCATTGAGCGATGTGATAGCTCTTAGGTGGTACAAAACTTTCCAGAACTCTAATTAGTGTCCACTGACGTAAGTGATTTTTTAGACATAACAAAAAGCAAACCAAAAGCAGTCCTAAACATTAAATTGACTCGATGAAACTCCCGTTCTCGTAGACCGAACTGCTGCGCATCCCAATCATCAGTAAAATATATGGAATTATGGCTGCACCCTGTTGTGGAAAAGAAATGAGGAGTGGCATGCTTCTGATTTGGATTGTGTCTAATTCTTACTATCAAGCTATCTATAGCTGATCTCCATTAAGTACAAACAGAACGAAAAGCAAAAAAGTCACGACACAATGTAAGTCTGCGAACAATTTAATTTCAAGCAATATTTTATGATCGACGTCTGAGCTACTAGCCATTGTTGTGAAAACAAAACGATAAATAGACAACAAAAAGCTACGTAACACTAACAAATACTCTTCTACTGTACTTATAGCTTTATGCTGTGTCTCCTGAAGTGGTAAAGAGAAGTGTTTTATCATTGATTGTGGAATTGGCAATCGCTGATACTAAATTGGTAGTAAAATCAGCGATTATTCATTTACAGCTTTTCTTTTCTTTTTCTTTTGACTTACTAATAGAAGATTTCAGACTTGTAGTATAATTAATATCATGTATGTTATACGATTATTAATATATTTCTTTTTGGAGAAAAGAATACGTATTATTCCATTCCACTCGTTTTCTGTCACGGTGAGAAAAGCTTTGTTAGAAAAACATCTCATACTTCACTTCTCTTTAGTTTTATGAAAATGACCAAATTATTGTCACTTATCAATGCAGAATTGGAGAAATTAGAAGATATATTGCACTGAAAATGGAAACACGTAATCATTTCTGATAAAGAGAGCACCAGAAATCTCAAACTGAACGGGATTAAGCTAAGAGAAATGATAGGGAGAATAGAGGAAAATAGTAGAAGTAATATTCTCTGGAGTTGTACGTGACTTTTGTCAATGACAACAGAGAGAGAGAGAGAGAGAATAGGCTGTCTAGATAGTGTTACAATAAAATTTCTAAGAGTCCATATCCACATCACTTGTGTCAATAGCATTCAGCAATTGAGATATTCTTTCACTTAAGTCATCGATTTCTCCATGTAACCTCCTGATGTAATTGCATGCTTCCTTCAAAAGTTCTTTTGCTGCTACCTGCACCAAAAAAAATATTATTTTACACGTATCCGAATTCAATTGATATGGATGAAAATATTTATCAGTGAATCAAGCTCAAGCTGTGTCCTCTTCATTGTGCCTTGGTGCTTGGTATCCATATATATATATATATATATATATATATATAGATATTTGACAAAAAATTTGCACCTAGCAAAGGTTTTCTGAAATCAATTCGAATAAAAACTTTCGAAGAAAACTTGAAAAACCGTATTACAGTTACCTTCTACCATTAATTTTACAGTTATCATTAAGCAACTGGATATAGCTAATAACTGAAAGGATCAAAAGGAACAAGAAAAAGAAAGCCAAATACCGTTCCATGTGGCCTTTGATTAAGCTGCGGGAGTAATGGTTGTAGCTTTGAAATTAGATGATTAATCTTATCTTCTGTGGGTTTTGCAGTCCTTGATGAGCTTTGGCTAGACATAACTGAAGCTTTGTGCTTTCTCTCTTTTCACTCTAGATCTTCGTATCAGTGGTTAGGTATTCTGATGAGACATGTAGAGGGCGCTTAAAAAGAGAGTGGAGATTGGAAAAATGGACACAAGGTAGTTGATAGCAACATTAACAAAGACTTTAATGATTTTGATGAATTCAATCAGTTCCCATTTGTCCCTCGTTTTAGCATCACATGGTCCTATCTTCAAGTGGGTCCTTGCTAATTAAGTACATCAACTTTTGTCTCTTCTCTCATTTTCTTTATTAATATTAGTGTTAATTCTTCCATAATCCAACACGTGTTTGTTTTACGTTGTATTTTATCAGTTTTGGTTTAGACATTTACGTACGTGCTACCAAAATGATGCCTTGATTCTTGTTTGTATAATCGAAACTCGACGGCACAGCCCCTTCTTTGTCTATACCATTGTTCCCTCTCTTGTGGAAACATTGACGTTTTAGATTCACATTGTCATTAGGTTGTTGAGGACACCCATGAAAATCTAACTAGATTTTAAATGATTGAAGAAATTAAGGAGTCAACAGTTCTTAACCTTAATGCTGTAGCATTCATATATGGAAGTGTTTAATCAATTAGCAATGAGTTTAGTCCTTTGTGTCTGTGCAATTAAAGATGAAAGTGAGAGTGATGTGACCATGCATACACGAGAGAAGAGAAAAGATGAATGACTGAACTGTTCATGAAAACGGCATTAGAGGTGACAGACAAAGCTAAATAATAAGGTGTCTTGGCATCATTTACCAACCCCTTATCGTCTCGATCTTGGCCCCTTATTTCTGGTAGCTGATGGTATTGATTCGTGAAAATGAAATTTTGTCTCCTACGGCACATGTCGTTGCTAAAATTGGTCAGTGGGAATGCCTGCAACTGGACACATCATGTTTTGCTTTATGACATAGGCAATTGTCTTCTTCTTCAGGCCCAACTTGTTTCCACTTTACTGTACACCACCAGGAAAAAACGATTTTGACAGATTAACTGTGAATTGTAAAGCTGCTAACACCGAAAGGTTCTGCTGGTTTGTGAAATTTGAATGTTGGGTTGCAGGAGTCTAGACTTCTATAGTGCCCTTGAAACTTGGAAGGAGGGTCCATGGTAACAGTGAAAGGTCGGTCTAGCAAAAACCACCATATGTTTATTTGTGGTTCTCTCATAATAATTTTGATGCAGTGAATAAAACAATAAGCCAAAAGGATTTTAACTGCATATGTTGGTGAAGATGCCTACAGTGTTTCTTATACATTTAATGTGGCTTTGTATGTAACTCGTTAAGTTGCCTTCAATCAACAATAAAGTCTAAAAGAAATGTGAATTTCTGGTTGAGTTGCAGACGAAGTGACTTCAAAGGAAGTACTGAACAGTGAATCGATGTCATCGAATCTTGAGGAAAAGTTAAAAAGAAACTGAACAGAATATAAAAAAGAAGAAGATGATGATTAGCACGGGCAGCGTGGACCACCACCGTTCATGGCGAGTTAATATCTGTGCAACTCAGTAAGAGGTTCTAAAAGTCAGGTAATCACGAGCATCAGCTCACTATTCAACATCTCTACATTGATGATTCTCTGCCGGACACATCACTTATTGCAAGTGGTCCACGGAGACTAGACATCTCTTTCTTTTGATTTAACAAAAGTAAGTTTTGAGTCTCTGGTGCATAAATTGGTTGTCATTGACATACAGCTGAACCAAGCAGAATTAATGAACATATATAAGAATGGGGAAAACAAAAGCATATAGGCAACAATTACAGATACGTATAATCATTTGTTTATGCACAGAAATTTCCTCATTTTAAGCATACGGGCAAAAGAAGACCCCAACTCTACCAAGTTCAACATCTCTATTTCAGTTCAAACTAGCCCAAACACCTCAATTATAAAAATAAAAAAAGTTACTATTTTTTTCTGATGACCGAGAGTATAAGGACTAGCTTACACGTATCTCAACTAATCTCTTAAGACCCTAGAACTACCAACCAGATATGAACTTCAATGTTACCTCTATTAGCACTTGATAAAGGACTCGAACTTAGGATCTTTTAAGTAATACACTCAAGAATCCCTATCAAACTATTCGACCCTAGTTAATTAATTGTAATAATATTTGTAAGACTGGGTATTACAAATATTATGTGGGTGTAAATGGTATCAGAGCTTTGGAAGACCGGGGTATATGTGTTACCTGTTAACCTGTTGAAAGTTCTATAGCATGAATAATGATTTAAATGATGAAGTTTGTTTAAGTAAGACTTGTTTTCATTTAGATCATGGTCTCGAAGTAAAACCGGAAATCGGTTTGTTAAATACTGTCGTAGATAAGTTAGAGCTTTTGACCCAGAAGCTTGAAAACTTAGACAGGAGAGTGAATTATACGGTGTATCGTATATTTGCTCTAAACGAAGAATTAACCCAGATCGGGAACCAGATTGAAAAGGTTAATTCTGTACTTCAAAAGGTTAAAACACTGGAACGTGTTCTAACTATTTTACTAAGCCGGTAAAATAGGAGATGTCTCTAGTGTTGAGTGACATCGAACAAGTGTGACCTATTGAAGGATATACTAAACAAGAGGTTAAACGGGTTGTGTTGGACCTCTGTAACGGCAACCCAGATATTCGAGAAGAATATTTGACTTGGCTAGGTGTAAAGCAACTTTTGGATGTTACTCAAAAGGCTTTTAGTCAAGGGTGCACAAAGATTTTGTGTTTTATTTGCCGGATTTCCACCATTGAAGTCTCTAAGCTAGAGCTTCGGAATAAGTGGTTGGAAAAAGCTGAGGCGGTAATTCCTTACTAGTATGGCGAATCCTAGCCGGATCCAAATCCTACACCATATAAAGAGTCAGACTTTGCAACTGAGTTGAGACCTGATTCAGATTGACCATGGGTGGTCAGGATGTTTTGGATCAGTTCGCAGCTAGTTTGCAGGCAAAATACCCCGGATTGCCTCCAGGATATGCACAATTTGTGGCCAAAGAAACTCAAGGTGATTGGGAAAAGG
Source organism: Pistacia vera (assembly GCF_008641045.1). Classification (NCBI taxonomy): domain Eukaryota; kingdom Viridiplantae; phylum Streptophyta; class Magnoliopsida; order Sapindales; family Anacardiaceae; genus Pistacia; species Pistacia vera. Next base: position 235,319 of record NW_022195993.1, on the reverse strand, counting down.
CGGAAAAACTCTTTATGAAAGATGTTAAGGAAGAAGACTTTGTTTCTAAAATGGATGGAAAACGAAAGGTTGATATTCCAAAAATTTCTACCTCAGATGCTGAACGAATCAGCAGGTATTATGAGGAAGAAATGAAGAAACAAAGGAAACGAAACGAAACTGGAGGATTGAAACTTACTCCAGGTCTTAAAAAGGCAGAGCTCGATGAGCTAATCTCGAAACTCAGGGAATCTGAGTTTAAAGATAATCCCCTTGAAGGAATTCGTAACCCTTTAAATTCCTTTGAATGATTCCTTAAGGAAATCTCTAAACCTGAATATAAACAAACTTATCCCACAAGGATAAAGTCGAAGTTTATGCCTAGGGGAGTACCTAGAATGGTGGAGATACCGTCTAGCGGAAGTTTCCTAAACATCGATTGTGTTACAAATGTAACGGATGCAATCGAAGCATGGGAAACTGTTAACTGGGTTCATATCCAAAACAAGAATTTTGGACTCAGTGATACTTACAGGTTTCTAAGATCCACACTGCAGGAAGCTTTTGGAGAAGTCTAGAAGCTAGTACGGGTCTGTTGAATACTGTAAATGACTTGAAGAATAGAGAGGCTATCTTTGCACTCTTCAAGGATATGCTCTGTCGAGAATTTACTGGGATAACAATTACCAGTAGAAATCTCACAGAGGTAGTTGCCTTAGAAGCTTTAACAAAGCTTAGGCTTTATGACATGTGTCTGTTTGAAAATTTCGTCTGTGAGTATAGATGATATTTTTATCAGTTGCCTGGTGGCACACAGGAAGTCATGAAGAATACTTTCTTTGCTAAGCTTCCCCCAAGATGGGATAAGGCAGCAAACGAGGCGTTTAAGCTTCTACTTGAAAAGAATCAGGTTGTTGATTCTTTGGGAGGAAGAATAGAAGCTATTAGACAACTCGTGAGGACAAGATCTTTGAACGCCAAGCTGAATAAGGAAGCTAAAAGGCTTGAGTTCAACGAATCTTATTGTCAAAACTTTGATGGCGTGCCAAGACAATATGGCTGTGAGTCGAGGGGTTCGACTAAACATCAAGGTTGGAAAAACCATATGAAATGAAAAAGATCGTTCGGTAAAAGGAATTTTAAGCCGAAACGTTTTTGCAATATGGTAAAATGACTGGTTACTAATAAGCGGAATCTTCCGGATCATGGAAGATTTATTAGGCGAACAGGGAAAGGTAGACTTAACGCGAAGGAACGCGGAGCGCGTAAGTTTTGTGCCACCTGCCCATCTGGCAAAAATGCAAAAGATTGTAATTGTTGCTGGATTTGTGGTGACAAGAATCATTTTGCGGACAAATGCCCTCATAAGGGAAAGTAGAAGGCTGCGGTAAGATTTTTGGAAGTCAACGCGGAAAGCCAAACTTCTGAATTTGAGCCAGTTTGGGGATACGAAATTGATTCAGATGATGAGGTTTATGAATTAATTTTGAATTACTTTGATGATTCTGATTCTTTAGAGGATGACTCAAAAGATATGACTTTTGAGGAACAATCTTCAAATCTTCAACGCGTAGGTATATTCATGCAACAGACTAGAAGTCTTAATGAATATCCTAGGAATAGTGGTATTGGTGATGAGGATGATCTTATCCCAATTAGAAATGAAGATGAAAACCCTAACTCGGTAATTAGTTCATCATCTAATTACGAGGATCACTCGGGTAACCTTGACAATTGGGTAATTCCAAGGTTAACACCTAGAGAGGTTTTTGAGAAACGCTCTAAGTGGCTATTTAAAGCTGAAGGCTTGGAAGATGTACACGAAAAACCTGTTCGTGTAGCTTTGTCTCAATCTCGAGAGGGTGAATTAGTGCTCTCGAATGACAAGTGGCTACAGAAGGTTCGAACTCTTGCCAAACGGGCAAATGGCAAGTATAATTATGTACAACTTGGTGCTGTACAGATTCGTGTGCAGGGACTATTCCGTGGAGGAATGAATGTGCCTGTTCAGGTTGCTTTACTGGACAGACAATGGCTTACGTTTGGAAAAGCTTTAGTTGGCGATTTTCACGCTAACCTAGCTTTGGGAGATGCCTACGGGACTATTAAACCAGGATATATGGTTAGTCTCCAGGATCCAAATCTCAAACGGATTATGGTTCTTCGAATTCATACTTCCGGACTAGAAGACCTGATGGCTTCTAGTGATGGAATAGCAATTCAGTATAGGTTGATTTATCGCTTGATAAATTCTGTTAATCATATACATATGAACTCCAGTGCAGATACTGAGGTTCATGGCCCGGGATAGGATTCTGTAATTCCGATTCGATCTATGGCAGTCAATGCTAAGGCTCTTACGTGGCCGAAACGATGGGTTTTGGAATATTCAACGCAGCCCAGTGTGGTGGAATTAAACCCAAATCGGGGAATTCAAATCCAGGAACTTGATAATGAGGTTGAGGTTACTCTTCCTACGCCTAGAAATTTGGTGTCTCTAGAGCGAAATAAGGAAATTCAACCGATCTTATCAAGGAAAAATATACTGGAAACAGATGACACTGCTAGTGATGCTGGAAGTAGCAATGGTAGGAAAATTTTTGGGTATAAATCTGTGCAAATCCCAGTATATGAAGAAGAGACTCCAAGCACGAAAATGATGATGAGTCATGAAATGCATTGTCATGCAATAGTTCAAGGGACTATTGATACATGCATACGTGCTAAACTGTGTTTTCCAGAATATGAGGAATATACTCTGGTTCTTGTAGACACAGGAGCAACCAAATGTATTGCAAGGAAGCAATGTTTTCCACAGGAGCTTTGGAAACCATTGGAAAAACCTATCCTAAATACGGTTGCAGATGGAGATCAAAGTATGATCACGGATGTGGTAGAAAACATGGTTGTACTGTTAAACGAGAAAAAATTCACTCTAAGGGAAGTCCTAGTAGTGGATTACTTAGAGGTAGATTTTATTCTCGGAAATAGCTTTCTGCGAGGTCAAGCAGAAGTTAGACCATTTACTCAGGATAACGACCACATTATCCTTGGAGGACATAAAATCCCTATTCTTACTAAGCCTGAAGTTTCGAAAGTTCGAAATGGTTTTAGACCAGTGAAACTAAGGCAAGAAGCATATCACATTGTTTTCCAAATTTTAGAAAAGGAAAATTGGTGGTTGAAAACTTCTGAAGCAGAAGAAGCGGATGAGGCTTGTAATGTTTTCTTTCAAAGGTTATATCCTAGTCATCATACAAACCGGATCGCACGAGGTATATCGCAGGAGGATGATTCCTCTGGTGCATGCCTTGAAAGCATGGATAAATTCATATATAAGGAAAAAATCTTGAAGGTTGAAAACGAGACCCAAAAGAACTCTTTAAGGGTTAAGGAACTTGTAAAATCCTTAAAAGAGGAACTTTCTCCATGCTTTGATGATCAACCATTAAAGTTATGGGAAAGGAACGGTATATATGCTTCACTTGAATTGAAAAGGAAGGATGATAAAATAGTGACCAAATCCTATCCTTATACTCCTGATGCAGAGGAGGAATTCAATAAGCAAATACCAGAATTGCTGAAAAAGCAATTGATACGCGCCAGTAAAAGTCCACACTCTTCACCAGCATTCATGGTCATGAATAGAGCTGAGCAGTTAAGAGGTAAAGCGCGGATGGTTATCGATTATAGGCAGTTAAATGAGAAAACCATTGACGATGCTTATAAGATACCAAACAAATCAGCTTGTTTGAATAAAGCTATATTTGAAAAAATCTTCTCCAAATTTGATCTGAAGTCAGGATTCTGGCAGATCAGGATGGCGGAGTCAAGCATTCCTTTGACGGCTTTCACCTGTCCGAAAGGATTGTTTAAATGGATGGTTTTGCGTTTTGGACTTAAGCAAGCACCATCAATAGTCCAGAGGAAAATGGATAAAGTCTTTGGAGATTTATCTAACTTTTGTGTAGTCTATATTGATGATGTTCTGGTTTTTAGTAAGACCAAGGAAGAACATGTAAATCATCTTAGACTGGTGAGCAAAAGGTTCCTTGATAATGGAATGATTCTATCTGAAAGAAAGGTAGAATGGTTTAAGAACAAGGTGAAGTTCTTAGGCGTAGAGATAGGTGAAGAAGGTATTCAACTCCAAGAACATATCTCGAAGAAGTTGCTGGATTTTCCAGATGTTATGGAAGATAAGCATATGTTACAGCAATTTCTTGGATTAGCCAATTACATGCGCGAGTATGTTCCTAATCTCGCTAATGTAATTAATGGCTTGACGCTTAAGGTTAGTGATAAAGTGCCCTGGGTTTGGACACTTGAAGACACTAATTGTGTTAAGCGAACCAAGGCCTTGACAAAGCAATTAAAACCGTTAAAACTCCCGGAAGATGAGGATAAACTCATTATAGAAAGTGATGCATCTCACTTGTATTGGGGAGGTGTGCTTAAGGCTAAGGGTACTGATAATATTGAACGGATTGTTCGATATGCGTCAGGAAAATTCTCTCCTACAGAGATAAACTATCCTGTCCATGAGAAGGAAGTTTTAGCAGCGAAAGAATGTATTGACCGATTTCGATTGTTCGTAATTAGTCAGGAATTTACTTTAAGGACAGACTCTAAATATTTAAAAACTTTTATGAAACTGTCTTTAAAGGATAACAAAGCTAGACTAATCAGATGGCAGATTTGGTTTGCAAATTATAGAATCAAATTTGAATATATTTCCGGTAAATCTAACTTTGTTGCTGACTTTTTGTCCTGACATTTTGCAGAAGAATTGCAGGATAATGGCGGACAAGAAGGAAACTGGAAATCACTTCTCATGCTCCAAGTGTAAGCAACGAGGACATTTGAGAAGGAATTGCCCTTTGAGGATTACTTCGACTTCAAAGGTTACTGCTAAAAAGGAGAAAACTGCGGATAAGCAGGTGGCTTCTTCTTTTAAGCAGGTTACTGCGGTAAAGCAGGTTGAAGGAAAGAATCGTGACTATGATTCTGATACTTCGGATAGAAGGAACCCGAAATATCAACGATTGAAGGGTGAAACTTCTATGAAGGAAAATACTTCTGAAAAGAGGGTTACTCTTAAGAAGGAAACGACTCAGAAAAAAGCAATAGTTTGCTGATCTTGTAAACAGGAAGGACATGAACGGGCTAATTGTCCACTGTCAAAGATCAAAAATTATAAGGATTCATCGTCCGGCGCTACAAGTGTGGTGACACACACTCCACAAAAAAAGCGGTTAATTGACGTAGATATTTGTGAGAGGTTTAGCTTTCCAGAAAGCTTAAAATTAACTTCAGCTAGTCAAACACTCTGGGAGGATCTGGAAACCCAAATTAGGATCGCAATGGCAACAGGTCAAGGGGAAGTACAGCTACAGAGGTGTTTAGAAAAGTTAGCAAGAAGGTTAGCATGGCTGGAAGCTGACAAACTGTTTTATGAGGATGAGGAGTTCAAGGGAACTGCTTTTCTCTATGAAGAAGGAATTCAAAAACTTGAGGTAATGAGAAAATGTCATTTGTTTGACATGTCGAATCTCAAACTCGAGAATTTGAATGAATTAATAGTGAAATTGGAAAAACCTGACTTGACAGATGTGGTTCAAGGATTAGCGGTTTATCCTAATAGAGCTATGGAATTTTTCGTTCCATGGAAAATCTTTAGAAAAGGTTTCTGTAGAGATCTTTTGACTAAAGGATGGATCGATACAATGCAAATTGACGTACAGGAAGCGATGGTGGATCCGAATATGCCATATGCGGTTAAGCAAACACTCTGTGTATTGAATCGGAAAGTTGACACCTTCACTTGCATGATTACTTCCTCATTGCAAGAGAACTATGATATTCAGCCTGTACAGATATGGGAATTTCTTGTAGGAGAACCATGGTACCGAATTATGCTCGATAGTGAGGTAAAGATGGGTTCTTATGCACTAGAAGAAATTCAAAAGAAAGAAGAGGAACATTGGATCAGGTTGCATATTGCAAAATTGCTACTGGTTAAATCCAAACTGGAAGAGCTCGTTAGGGCAAATGCTACTGTCCATATTCAGAATGGCATTGTGGTAGTTATACCAGACAAGTATGCATTGATCCAGGATACTCTTTTTCAACATAATCAGGCCCAGTTGAGAACGTTACTAGAAGGGTTCGATTTAGCCTATCTATCGAAGCAGGCCTTAATGGAAGAAACTATTGATCTTCTAAGGTTGGTCTTAGCCCACGACCAGGAAGCCCAAGAAGATGCGACTCTAAAAGATTTTATTGATCTTATCGAAGTGGATAACTTCAAGGATTAATAAAAATTTGGAGGATGGAGATTTGGACAACCGGAAACGTCCAACACGTAATACGCTAACTTGTGTCCAAAAAGCAAAAATAATACGTGGACCGTCAAGATTTTGCCGACAAAATTTAATGCAACATATTTAAAGGCAATCTTGAATATTGTGTCATATGTCATAAGAAACATGTGTCATATGTAATAAGTTAATTTTGTTTTAAACATGGGAAACATGTGGACCCCATGTCATTTTCTTTATTTTCTTTACTTTACATGTTAGTTTTTATTTGGCTAAAGTCAAATCACATGTTTTTGTGATTGACATTATGATTTGTAAATTTTATCTTATCTAGGGATTCAAAATTTTTGAAATCCGAACTTCTCTATATAAAGAAAAGCTTTGTGTATTTGTAAAGAGAGAAAGTTAATAATATTTTCAGTTTTGAAAAATTCTCTCGATCTCTTGTTTACTTTTAATTGTATACTCGAGACAAGAAAAAATGATCTATTATTCCAGACGTCGATATCCAGATATTAATTAATCTGTTAAACTGAATCTATGAATTCCTCTCCAATTATTAACTAGGTTGTTTAGTAATTAATTGTAATAATATTTGTAAGACTGGGTATTACAAATATATGTGGGTGTAAAAAAAAAAAAAAAAAAAAACCATTCTATAATCAATTAAAGGTAAAATAGAATAATTTTCAATATAAATGAAATAATTTTTTTTTTTTATTCATTTTCTTTTGAAGAAACAAATTGTCTCCAGCGTACCATAAAAATTCTACAATTGCATCAATAAACTCGGCCTAATCTTCTTTTATGTACAAGTCTACTGAGCTCTTCGGACAAGAATTAAGAAAAAAAGAAGGAAAAAAGTGAATAATTTCAAAAGCTTTTAACTCAGGAATACTCTATTTCTCACAATCTTTTCTACCTCAGCAACACTCAAATGCCTAATTCCATTATCCTTCATCCATTTCTCCCCTCTCACCGCTCTACTCTGAAGTTGTTCCTCCCCCATCTTCAACAACTTCAAGCCCTCACTTGCTTTAGGGAAGAAGCCTTCAGGTCTCAAACACCAAGCTCCAAAAACCCCAAACAAAACCTGCAAATCACTACCCAACTTCTCCACACCACCATCATAAAATTTTGCATTGCTCATAAGAACACCATTAAATAGTAGCCGATCCACCCCAGCTGCCAAACTTCTCCAAAGTCCAACAAAGTCCAGCCCATTCAAACTCTCTTCAATTATTGACATTTTTACTTGCAAAAAATCTAGAGCCCCAACCAAAGTTTTGGACACAATCCAACCTTCTTCACTCTTTTCTTGCCACTGTCTCCTGTTTTTCACATAATCTCGACAGTGAACATCAAATCCTCTCAAAACAACAACTGACATTTTCTCAACCCATTCCATTCTGAATTCCTCTAAGTTCCTGATCTCATCGTCAAAAATTCCAGTTCTAGATCCTTCAAATATCCCCTCAGTACCAGTATCACCACTAAGGGATGTTCCTAGTTGATCATCCTGACCAGAACCCATCTCAACAAAAAACACATCCTCACACCATTCCTTTAAAACAGATTCAAAATATCGAGCAGCATTAACTGAGTTTGCCACTTTTATTAGGGCATCATCATCTTGTAAGGCTGTCAATCCTTCAGCTTCTTGGCACCTCAAAAGTAAGCAATCCAAAAACTTTTGTATTAGAGGTGCACCAGCTAACCTGAGAAACCTTGACCTAGAAGAAATGGTGGGCAATGATCGGCATCGATCAACTACTGATGATAGACGCTGAAGAAAGGCACCAGAAACTGCAGGAGATTTGTAATCTTCAGGACCAAACAAAAGAGCTGGCCCATGGACTTTCATTTTCCAATTTCTTTCATCATCAATGTCATGTCTTAACTTGTCTATTGTGTCAGAAAGCTCTATTTCTGCCCATAAATCAAGCCAGTCAGGCCGATCACAGAAGACAGATAGAGATGAAATCTTTTGCAGGTTACTATCTTCCTGAAGGGAAAGCAAGACTCCAGACTGTGCTACCAGAGACTTAATTCTTTTATCAAAAGAGATCATCAAATCAACAAGGTTAAGCCACAATATCCTAGCTTCCGATTTAATACCAGCAACACCCTCTTCATCCAATTGATCAACATAAACAGGAAATATCTCTTTTGCTAAGTACGTCAATAATGTGGTCACCATGGCTGAAATCCATTCTTCTCTACAACTGTACCCAACCAGCATAGCTTCATCCACCAATGGTTGCAATAACTGATCCATAGAGTCAACATAGTCCCTTGTAATCTTATATGCAAGGGCAAAAATGAACTCTGGCTTATCAATCCACTTTGAGAAATGGCGTTGAGTTGCAACTGATATAGGATTGACCAGCTCTTCAATCGCCCAAAGTGTCTGGTGAAGAGCAACTTCCAGATTATGGCCTTCAAGTTGCCTAGATTTTCTTCGTCTCTGCAACTCCTGAAGGCTGCACAAAGCAAGAAAGTTTTCATGGTACTGGTGTTTGAGATCCCCTTGCATAGTGAAAAGAGGATTTAGGACTTCAGGTGATGTCCTTGTATCCACATTAGAGGAAGTCAAAGTGGAAAGTGGTGGTGGCCATCCCATGGAAGCAAGAAGGGCTCGATGATCAGCAATTGCTTGGGGCCTCAATATTGCTAGGGCTCGATCCACTCTGTGATCAACTGCCGCGACAAGACGTGCCCACTGAGGGCGTGCTCTTGTAACTGAACCTAAAATATCTTCTGTCTGCTTAAGTGTTCCAATAGCAAGCAACCGCATATCCTGCAATAATAAAGAAATTCAGAAGAAAATTAAGAATGACGTAAGCAAATTGTATGTGCAATAGCAATTAGCTTCAGATAACAGATTCTCACTTCTGAATTCTGTGTAGATGGGTACTTCCTTGTGTTTCTGTTCATTGTAGAAGATACAGCATCTTCAATATCACCAACCAAAGTGTCCAGCTTTAAAGCAGTCTCTGGGAAACAGAAGAAAATTTTCACAAAAAAAAAAAAGATTTCAATGACAAATAGATGAGATAGCAGGTATTTTGCACTTGTGATTTCTTGGAAAGATGTGTATGAAATATTTATACAAATAGCAGCATCTGCAACATGAATAGAGGATTTTGGGAGCACTTGCTCCACTATTTAAAAACCCAAGTTCACCCCTAAACAAATTCTTCAGATAAAGAAATTAAGATGATACTGTCAACTGCCAATAAGAAATAAAGTCTATGTTACATGTGTAGACATCTATAAATGTCTGATTCCCAAGCAATTCTATACTCATTACATTTGCGGTTCATCCTATTTAGCCCTAGCAAACAAATCCATGAACATATTAGAAAACGAAGACAGAATAAAACATATGGAGAACAATAACACCAAATCATAATTGAGCTTAATATCTGCGGTAACGACGAATATTCAATAATAATCCTTAATAGAATCTCACAAACAAGAGACTACACTATCAAAAGTTCAAAAATTTCAATGACAATTTCAAATCCTAATACTCCATATGGTCTTTATGCATTTCAAAACTCAAACAAAAATTGACTATTTCTGATTTCATGAGACATCTAGTTCTTGCTAATTGTGCCCAAAGCCTTTCACAATAATTTTCAAAAGCAAGAAACAAAAATCACTGACCAGCATAGGCTCGAACGGCCTCCACCCGCGCCACCTCCTTGGCCAGCACTGGCAGCTCCTCCCCCAATATCTGCTCTGTTCTTCCCCTTCCATCTACACACAATGTTTCGAAATCATACAAGAAGTCAATAACAAACGCACGATTTAAACCCTAATTCCTCCAATTCCAGACTCTCTAACAATCATTAAACACGCAATACGTTTAAACTTAAGCACACATACATAAGTAACTCAATTTCACATATAAATACATAGCGGAAGTAAACAAACCTGAAACGGAGCTTCGAGAGCGAACGACCGAAGCAAGTTCGGTCAACTTAACATAGACTTGAACGGAGAGACCATTGGCTCGATCGGAGAAGGAAGAGTAAGCGATAAGCTTGGATTCGAGGCTGCGATTGAGCTCGATTAAGCTTTGATCCAAATCGCGACAATGAATTTCGAGCTCGGTTGCGATGCCTGTGGCACGTGTGAGGGATTGATTGGTAGTAAGGCTATCGTTGAGAAAGGAGAGGGCAGAGGAAGAGAGAGTTGAAGTTGGAGGCAGAGTTAGAGTTAGGGTTGAGTGAGAGTCCATGGTTAATTTCCGGTCATTGGAGAAATTAGAGCCAAGAGCGAGGGTATTTTAGGGTTTCGATAAACGATGTGTCGTATAAGAAAGAAAAACAGAGATGAGAGATCTGATGGTGTTCTGTTTAGCTTCCATGGAAGGAATAGCGAGTCGAGACCCGGTGCAACACGAGCCGAAATTCGGTTTGGTATACTTGGGTCGACCCGAAACCAGATGAATTAATCTGGTGGTTATTGGGCTGGATTTGGACCTAAAGATAGGCTCATATTACCGAAAGACAGTCACAGGGCAGGTCAAATCGAATGTTTCCTGATCTTTTATTTCTACAAAAAGAAAAAGAGATTACCACTATTGGACCATCAGATATCTTTTTTCCCGTAATAAACAGTGTCAAAATCGATGGGTGCTGACTTAAACATGTTAATTGACGATGAAACTAACCGCACTATTTCCAACATTTTTAATACCAAAAGTCTAGCCCTTTACAGCACAACACAACTCACCTGCAAAATATTTTTATTCTTATAAAAAACGTGTTCTAACTTCTAATACCACAAAACAATTTCAATAAACAAAATTATCCGTTTAATTGAAAAATGTAGTACGTGAAATCCTAGAAGAACAACAGAACTAGAGATCCCCTGTCTTCCCGAATCAATTAAGGTTGTTTATTTATTTGTACTTTTTCAGATTACACCCAGAAAACTAGAAGGTACAACTACAACCAAAAGGGTTGCTTGTTTCCTTGTGTATAAAAACCAATGTACTGTACAGAAATATTTACACAAACTATGAGATGGATGTTGATAATTACATTGTGATCAACTAGGAAATGAGATTAAATGTTTACATTGGAATAGTAAATGTCAAAAGAGAAAACAAGATAAGGCAACTTCCTCCTTGGCTTTTTCTCTGCACATGTGCGCAAAATTCCATCCCCACCACACCCAGATATGCCAAGCTTTTTCTACTGTTTTTCTTGTTCTTGTGGGTAGTGTACCTTATGTCATACACAAATCAAATGAAACGTATATGTGCCACTGGAGCTGATGACGTATGTACACTCAACATAACAACAAAAATCGCCTCTGCAAAATTTTAACTACTCTGCTTCAAAGGAGATTTGTCATTCGTTTTTAAACTCTTGCATTACTTCAAATTTTTGCCACCAAAAACAGCTGCTGTTACATGCTCGAATCTGCAGGAAAAAAACAGCAACTCCCATGTCTATTTGCAGTTGGTCTCTAATTCTTGGCTTTAATTTTTGTCATGAAATCTGAAAAACAGCAATAAATCATACTATCTTAGCAAGTTCTTTGAGGAAATTATTTCATGATTTTACCAAAACAGACATAATAAAATATCATGAGCTGAGAAAAAACTTGCTATCAGATAATCATTACTGCCTAAAGAAGAAATACACCAAAGAATCATAAATACAACCACAAACATCACGGTCAGATACAATACAAGTATACTTGTTAAAAATGTAGGCAAAAAAAAGGATGTAAAAGATGGGCACATTGTTATTATTTATATTGCACGTAAACAGTACAAGTATACTTGACAATGATGAGCGAATATGATGTTCCTGATCTAACTTCAAATGTATTCAAGAACCAATAAAAAGATGGAGGAATTAAGGTCGCTTCAGAGATAACTTGCAGGCATTTATATATGGATAAACATTCAGTAAGTCAATCAATAATGCAATTTAAAAACAAATAATTTACAAATCAAGAGACTGAGCTTCAGAATAAGCAGAACTTGGAGAAAAACCTGATGAAACGTGTACAACATACCTCATTACAGAATAATTTGCCTATTGCTTTAGGCTCATAGCATTTGCAGGCAATTTACATGCTAATGAAGAGTTTCTGGTCACAGACTAAAGCAGGACTCAATCTTTCATCTGAACCTGCTACACATGACAGCAAAGAAGTCCCGCCAATGCTGGTAGAAAAACAAATCAGATTATTGCACATTAAAAACAACTTAACAGGGAAAACGAACATGCTAATTTTAAGTAAGAAAGCATGATATAATAATAAGCTAAGCAAACATAAAGCTACCCTCTTGCTCTATACTAGCACACTGTGTTTGAAGAAAGACAAAAACGTAAGCTTTAAGAGACAAAAATATAAGCTTTAAGTTCTTAATATAGTATTCCCACTCTAGCCAAGACTTAAAATAAGCAAACTTATATAAGCATTTCTGAGATTAGCCTTGAGGCAAGGCAGTTTGAAACTGCCTCAATCTTATGAAGATTATGGACTGGCACTGCCCATAGTTGCACATAACAAGAGCCAAGGAACAGTCAGAGGTGAACTCAATACACTCATCTTTCCAATATATGTACTTAGTGAACCATACTCATCCAATTTTGGTACTTCCACTTTTTTATGATCCTAATACGAATCAAGGATGTCAGCCTATTTCATTTCAGTTGATAGAAACTTCCTTCCTCCTTTATTATTTTCAACTATATTTTAGTCCTGAAGTTAGGGGGTAAAAAGACGAGGCTGAGCTTATACTTTAAGGCATATGCCACTAAACTCCTCTATAGGAAGTGCCAGCCTTGCCTTAGAACTTTCCTACAAATTACTAACTTTAGCAAGCTACAATTTTGGGAACCTATGCCCTTGTTAACTCAACAAAAATGTTGAAGAAATAAGGTAGACAAATATCAGACACAGCCACCAATTCTAACAGAGAAAGAATGCCACTGTTTCAATTTAGATTAAAAGCAGATTAAGTTACAGGGAATGTAATATGACAGAGAGAAAATGAAACAGATATCTTAGATATGATTGACACAGTCGTTGCGTGTTGGAAAAGAAAAATTTGAAGTTTTATCCCTTCTAAGGAGGGAATGCAGACAGCTTCTTTTAATTTTCTTATAATAAAAACAACCGAGAATTATGAGAATTGTTGCAGTATTTATAGGATGCTAAGCTAAACTTTCCAAAAGTATTTAAAACAACTAAAATTTACCCAGACTTTCATTTATTGACCTGTGCCTGTTCTACATATTTCCAACCTTTGAAAAGCTTTCATAACTTCCCCCCCACCCCAAGAAAAAAAGAAAAGACTCAACAACATAAACAAGAGAAAATTAAAAGGCAAGAAACCTCCAGACCCCCTTCTAAAGCTGTGTATACGATTCTATATTAAACCTGAAATTTCCCAAAAAGGAAACGGATATTACCCACAGTCCGGAACCCCATCTACTTGAACTGTGACTGTTGGAAATTCTAATCAGCTGTATAACCAAAGCTAGCACTTCAGCATCCCATCACTGCACAATTGTACACAAAACTGCCAGAGGGCTTTGCTCCAAGCAAGTTCCACTCTGGAGGACCTTCACCTGGAACCCAAGCATTGAGCTCAATCATGCCTCCACCTAAATTCCTTGGTCCACCAACAACAATGAGCATGTCTCCACATGCTTTGAAAGCTAAACCCCATCCATTCATTGAATCTGCCCGCTCAGGCAATCTCCCAAGTGTGATCCACGCATTCCTCCTCTTGTCATATTTCCTCACCTGCTGCCGCGCATAATCAGCTGTATACAGCTCATTTTTCACAACAGCAATCAAAGGTGGTGCCCCAGACGCAGCAGATGCCGTTACCCCAGCCCCTCCATTTTGTGGTGGGACCATGTTCTCTATCACAGTCCATGTCCTCATCTTTAAATCATACACCTCCCCGCAGGTAAGTGTATTTGGGGTCTGTGTCCCAATCCCACCAATAACATAAAACTTCCCATCCATAAAAACCCCAGAGCACATTTTCCTTGGCTTATTCATGCTTGGGATAGTCACCCACGTGCCCGTTATTGAATTGTAGAGCTCAGCTGAGCTCAGAATATTGCCACTTGGATCACAACCGCCAGCTAAGATAGCAATTTCCCCTAGGCTGGCTGATCCAAACAAGCACCTTGGTGCATTCATACTCATGCCAGATGACCACGTGTTGGTCAAGATACTATACCTATAAATAACATGGGAAGTTATTTCCTTTCCAAAAACAAGCAGTTCGGTACCAACGGCCAACGACTCCTTATCTGAACACATGAAGCATTCATTTGAAGCCATTCGCGGCAAATGCATCCATCTGTGGCGAATTGGATCAAATGCCTCCCATTCCAGCAGGTTGCACGAGAAGTAAACCCAATGTTCAACGATACCCATACCCCGCCTCAGCCTGTAAAGTTCTCCGCTTTGAATGAGAGACCGGAATGCTTTATTCAATGCTGCTATTGTGCCATAGTCAGACCTTGAGCAGTGAAGGAGACAGTTGATTGATATGTCACGCCCAAGCTGGTAAATGAGTGGATTTGACTCTGAATGACAGCGTCCACGATTCTTGTCATCTGGTTGCTCAGTTTGGGCAAGAGAAAGATCATGCAGACCCTTCACAGTTTCTTCTTTCTCATGGAGCTCTAATGGTTTCGCCGTCTTTCTCGCTGCAGGGTCATCTCCATCTTCCAGTGGGCGCTTATTGTTGTCAATTACGCCAAAACTGTTATACGTCCACTCNTAATATATTAAAGTTTTTAATATGGTGTAATTTATATGTAATAAGTATAATTGTATATTTATTTAATTAGGTTATTCTAAAATTTTAACTTTTTCTATTTTAAATTTTTTTATATGTAAAATAATAGAAACCCCCTATTATTCACATTTCACGAATATTTCATTGTAGTCCAGGTTCCAAACAGGTTCTAAAACGGGTTCCAAAAATCAGTTCCAAACAGGTTCTAAACTAGGTACTCGCTACAGGGTCCAAACAGGGTACCCGTTTTAGGTTCTTTTTCCAGGTTTTGATTTTGGTTCCGATTCCCCCACACACAAGAACCAGAACAGGAACCGTACAGTGTCGGTTCTAATAAAATAGAACCAAAACCTACCCGCATAATGCCGGTTCCGGTTTCGGTTCTACCTGCAGGTTTTGATTCTTCCCACTACCCGTGCTCACCCGCCTTATTGTTGTCAATTATGCCAAACTGTTATTACATCCACTCCCCCTCTTGCTTAGAGAACTTTGAGATTTGCTCACTTGCTGCAGGGTCCTCTCCATCTTCCAGCGGGCGCTTATTGTTGTCCATTACCCATACCAGATCTTCCATTGCTTCAAAAAGAACGAAGAGAAACAAAGAAAAATTCATTAACAATGAATGAGAAGCACAGTTCAATCAAAATTGCAAAAGTGAACCAAATCCAAATTCACGAAAGAAAATTCCCTCTAAACAACGAGAAAGACGGACAAAGATCTGCAAATGATCGTTACGAGAACCAATCTGCAATCTGTTTATTTCCATGCCAGCAATGATACAGAACCTCTAACCGGGAAAAAAAAAAAAAAAAAAAAATAGAAACACCATAACAACAGGTATAAAGACACGGGCAAAAGAAAAAGAAAAACAAGCAAAAAACAAAACTCACAGAGTAAAAAGAAAGTAATGGGTTGCGTTTTGGGGGGGGGTTTAGCCCTCGAATTGTACAAAAAGAAGGAAACCCAATTACTGTATTCACTCACTCTCAAGTGTGTGTGCGTTGAGTTTCTCTTTCCAGATTCTCTCCACCCACACTCACTCTCTCTTTTCTTTCTCTCTTTGTTTCTGGTTATATTCGCTCAGAGAGTATTATATTTTGTGTGCTTACATGGGGAGTAAAATGGGGTTTTTATAGTGTGAGATAAAAAATAATTATTTTTTAAAATTTTTAACAGAAAAAAGGTAGGTCCCACAATGGCTAAGGTTGTAAGGAAGTTTACTGTGGGTTTTGTTGTAGAGGATTTTAACTATAATTCACGAAATAGAAACCGAAACCGCTAACGGCAGTTTCTGCACGTGTTGCTTCTCTAACTTCCTTTGTACATGTTGTGCGTTTTGAGGTTTGGCTTGTTCCACTTTTTTATATTTCTTTTTATTATTTTTTTATAGGTCAATAAATTGTTTTCTCAAAACCAGATTCCTTCTCTTTTGAAGTCTTCAAATTCATTACGTTTTCTTTTATTATTTTCAATTTCATTAAAGATGGAAGATTTGTTTAAATTTGGTAATTTTATTTTTTAGGATTTTATAATTCTTAAATATATTATTAATTTACCATAATAAGTAGAAATATAAAGAAAAAAAAGGGTAAATGTGAGTGAGAGTGAAATTATTTGGATAAAAAGAAAATCCCACATAATAATATCGAATTAAAATTTAATAAACTATTTTATTACCATTTATATGTTATTAATTAAATTTTAGGTTTATTTATAATGTCTTGCATATGATTTTTTTTTTTTTTTTTATCGTATTACCAGTGAATTAAAATTAAGGTTTCTAAATATGTTTCTCTTTCGACTGGTACTTTTTCATTTTAAATTTTATCTTACTTTCTATTAATTAATGATTAACCAATTACGAGCCTTTGGCCAATTTAAATACCTACATTACGTGTCATCATCTCTGAGGCTCTGACCCTATATATATACTGCCTTTCGGTTCTCTCATCCTAAACCTTTCATTTGTTTAGTTTCACTAAAAAAATCTTTTAAGCTGTTTCCATAAGTTTCGTCTAAGTATCTGTATTTTAATTATCTTTCTTGATCTCGTTTCTTTTATTAATGTGATTTAACAGAAAGATTATCGAAGTCGGTTAGGTCAATTGATGATGTTTTGCTCCGATGGTCCTTTTTAACAAAAAGATGATCGAGGTCGGTTAATTAAAAGTATGTATCATGCTCCGACAGTCAGACAATCCTTAAATATCATCGAGGTCGATTAGATCAATGTATGTATCATGCTTTGACGATGCTTATTAACAAAACGATCATCAAGTTCAATTAGGTCAATGTATGTATCCTGCTTCGACGATCCTAAATAGGGATCAGAGTGTCAACCCTAGCCTCCACAGTAGTTGACCCTAACCTTCTTTCGCTCAAGGTTCCCCAACACCGGTCGACTGACAGGAATAGTTTGTGCATTATTGCTCGGACGAACAACATTTGTTGTCCGTAATTTCAATACGAGGTAAGCATTATTATTCAATATTTACCTAATTTTACAATTTACATTGATTTATCATTAAGTTTATTTTTTGGTCGTGTTAAATTATTTTATCTAATATTTGTCATAAATCGCGGAAAATTAAGGATTGTGTTGATGATACATAAAATTAAAAAAATAAAAATAAAATATTAAATTCAAGCCTCGTATATAGAAAAGAAGGTCATTTTGGTGAACATAAAATATGATAAGGAAAACAAAGTCAAACTCTTTAGTCAAAGTCTTAAATTGTTAATTCAAAAAATATTTCCACAAAAAAAAAAAAAAAACAGATTTAAAAAATCCAAGAAATATTATAAAAGATTTAGAAAATCCAGAAAAAAGGAAAGAAATCTGCATCTAAGATTATTTTCCATATTTAGAACACTTGACAATTAAGGTAACAAAATTAATAAAAAATAAATAAAATACAACCCTAACCCTGTTGTAATCTACCAACTTTTAGCATGATAATGATTAAAGTATTCTAAACATACCATATATGGAAGACCATAATTAATATACTTTATGTTAAAAAAAGAATTAATAAATAATAATTACTTAATATAGACCAATAAAATAAATGTCCAGTGAGATATTATTGAAGAGAAGAGGTATAATAATTAAAGTGTGAGTTTTCCCATTGTTTTAAAAACAAGATGACAAAAAGCATTAGTTGTAATTTGAAAAAGTAAGTTTGATTTTGATTCCCTCTTAATTGTCAATTAATAATTTATATAATAATTAAAAAAAGAATCATAAAAGGAAACCGTCAGGTTGGCTTTTTGTTTATTGCAAATGTATTAAAACATGCAAAATAGTTTTCTAATTTTGGACTTATTATATTATCATTATTATATGCATCGGTGGATTTTGTCACATACTGTATTCAAATTTTACATCTTATCTGTAATCTAATTGTTCATTTAATTCCTATTTACATATCAGATTCCTTTTCTATTTTTAGGACATTGTATTTATGAGGATACCCATTTTTTTTCAAACTACAACTCTTTATTATTTATTATTATTTGCATTCTTTTTTAAGTAAAAATGTGTAGATTTGTAATGAAATTTAATTTTTTTTTGTACATTGAACATGGGATTCGAAAATGGAATCAGTAATTTGGCAAAACAGGAAAAAAAAAATTAATAGAGTGAAACGTGTGTAAAATCTGTGTTTACATTTGTTGGGTATGAGGAAATTAAAGAAATTATGACAAGTTAGTCCCTGAGGTTAGTGTTAGTAACATTTTCGTTCCAAAGTTTGTGTTACTGACAGTCTGACAAGGGACCAAAGCGTTAATAAAAAATTATATACTAGGGACAGAATGGCTGTTTTGTCAAATGACAACTGGAAAAATGTCTAGTGATTTGAGTCCAGTTGGAAGCTCATAGTCGTGACAGATCATATAATAAGGAAATAAAATAATATTAACTGATATAATATAAAGTGTAAAATAATGAAACGTAGTTTTTACACACGTTTTCACTCTTCTTTTTTTTCTTTTTATTATTACTTTTTAGCGGAAAAAATGATTCTAGTCTTCAATTGATGTACAAAGTACAATGAACCAATTAACTATGCCACACCCAGTAAGCTTACTGGGCTGGGAAAGTTAACACTTTCCTTATTCAATCTGGATACCAATGTTACTCTAAAAGAATGCCGTGATAAAATTGAATGGGAATGATGTAGCATAAAATGAATACAAAAGTGAATACAAAAACATTTTCTGTCATTTATTTTTATATTTTTTCGTCCATTTGTTTTTTATCATTCATTATTGTATTTATTTTGTCGTTCGTTTTTTACCATATCAATTGAAATCTTATATGATAAGATTTTTTTGTACGTGTAGTATTACTCTAATAAAATTAATGAGCTGTATTATATAATATAATTCATCTCTGTTTATCAAAAAACAAATTTTTTTTTTTTTATTACTAATTCAACAACCTCAATTGATTTTTTTCCTAATATTAGGTAATTCTATTAGTTTTAGTCTTCAATTGATGTACAATGAACCATTAACTATGTTGACCCAGTAAGCTTACTGGGCTGGGAAAGTTAACACTTTCCTTATTCAATCCGAATCCGAATGTTATTGTAAGAGAATGTCGTGATAAAATTGAATGGAAATGATGTAACATAAAATGAATGGAAAAGTTAATATAAAAACATTTTCTGCCATTCATTTTTGTATTCACTCTGTGTTTGTTTTCTACCATATCACTTTATACAGAAATCTTATATTATAATATTTATTTGTACGTGTAGTATTACTCTAATAAAATTAACAAGTTGTATTATAAAATATAATTCATCTCTATTTATCAAAAACAATTTTTTTATTACTAATTCAACAACCTCAATTGATTCTTTTTCTAATATTAGGTAATTCTATCAGTTATGGTCTTCATTTGATGTACAATGAACCATTAACTACGCTAACCCAGTAAGCTTACTGGGCTGGGAAAGTTAACATTTTCCTTATTCAATCCAAATACCCCTATTACTGTAAAAGCACACTGTGATAAAATTGAATGACAACGATGTAACAAAAAATGAATAGAAGAGGGAATACAAAAGCATTTTTTGCCATTCATTTTTGTATTTACTATTCCATTCGTTTTCTGTTATATTACTTTGTATGAAAATCTTACACAATGAGATTTCTTTGTACGTGTAATATTAGTCTAATAAAATTAATTAGTTGTATTATAAAATATAGTTCATCTCTATTTATCAAAAACAATTTTTGTATTACTAATTCAACAACCTCAAATCTGATTCCTTTCCTAATTTCAGGTATTATTAGTCAGGAAATTAGGAAAATAATCAAATATAATATAAGAACAATTATTTCAACATTTTATAAATTCATTATACTACACATAAAATAAAAGAGTTATTTTGATATTAAAATATAAAAGATAATTAAATTTTTATAGAGTAAACAACTTTTTCTTACCCAAATAATGGTTTAATGACACTTTCCCTCCCACAAACTTTTAAAATACCACTTTATTACCCAAATCTATATTCAGTTTCCTATTCCGACAACGTTGTGACCCCACACCATCGCTATTCTTTTCCCTGGTCATCACCTATCAAAACCTCTTAAACTCTACTCTCGCCAACCTCGTCAATCGACGAAAATCGAGCGATTAGGGTTTGCGTAGCTGCCCCTCCCATGTCAAATTTTGGTTAATCGCAGCCACCAAAATCCAGTCTTTTACCACCAAAGACTTATCAGCCTTCCTTATTTAAAAATTTTAACAGCTTAGATTGAGTTTGTTCTCTATTCGTCATTGGAATATAAATTTGGATAATAAAGTAATATTTTAAAAGTTTATGAGTGAAAAAATAGCAATAAGCTATTATTTGGGTGGTCGTTAACTAAATTTTTATAATCCATCATATGAATTAAGCAAGAGAATATCATTTTTTACCTACAATTACTATGTGATTAGCCCAGTTACTTTATCGGGCCACTTATAATCCTTGAATCAGAATAAAAAAGTTAATCTAAGGGCTGAAATTGGCCCGTAATATAAAACGGGCCACAAATTGATACCTGAAATACAATGTTGATTTGTAAAAACAAGGAGATGACACGTGGAATTAGCCCAGCCACTAGAACAAATTGACTTTTTGACGAGGCGAAGGCGCCTAAATGGTCACAATTTCAGAACATAACCTTATGTCAAATACATCTGTTGATATTGACACTGACGTTGCTTTAATATGTTCAGGTGACGACAAAAGATAAGATAATTAATAGAATATTATCATGGTAAACTGAATAAATCATTATTAAGAATAAAAGCATCTCTCAAATACATTTCCAAAACGCAACCACCACCATCAGAATCTTTTAATTTTATGGAAACTTTTAGATTTTACGTAGAATTGTTTTCTCTCATTATAACAATTATTTTCCCTTTAAAATTTGTGGGAAGATTTTATCTTTTTTTTTTTTAAAACCCATTTTCCACTTCTAGTAATTATCATAATTTCCCAGTTTTCCGCCATCAATGGTTTTTTTTTTTGCATTGATCGAGAATATTCAGATTAGTTTGTATGTACTTTAACTAATCTTTCAGAGTTATGAAGTTAACAACTAGGTAAACTTTTAATAGTCACTTCTATTAGGAATCGAGGTGAATCGAATTTAATATCTCTTGAATAATACACCAAAAAATCTTAATTGATCATATGAATGAGCCATGAAAAATGTCCCTGTAAAATTTGAGTATATATAAATCTGGGCGTTTTGCCGAATTGAATTAAAACCAAAGACGTGATGAAAAAAGTTGGCTAACTAATTTGATGCTTGAAGAGATGGATTTCTGCCCTTGAAAACCTAATCAGTCCTTTCTTTTTAGAGATTTATTATTAATTATTGAGAAAAAAAAAAAAAAAAGTTGACTCAATCCTAAAGATGTAGTCTGGTGGTCAAGAATGTTTGCTTACTTCATTGATTTCTGGGTTCAAATCATCTTGGAGTCACCTTCACATTTGTGGTTTATCTGGAACATTAAGTTTGTAGGATGTTTAATAGGTCATGAGAATTAGTTGAGCTATGCATAAGCTGATCCAGACACTCTCGTTATAAAAAAAAAAAGAAAAAAAAAAAGTTGACTCTATATCTCAATAACATTACACTATCGTCATTATTCATCAACTCATGCATATAAAAGTACATACAAGAATCTCTTCCATTTTATAAAACTCTGCATCAGATTCTATATAAATCAACACACAAATATATTAGGATTATGTTAACACAGTTGACCTAATAATTAATTGATATTAACACCATTTATTGTAATAACTAGATCTCAGTTTGTTGTCTAGATTTGACCTAAAGTCTGCATGCATTATAGTCAAATATAAATAGGGTAGTTGATGTTTTGTATTATTATTATTATTTTTTTTAATTAATGAAGAAGGAAAATAAGAGGAGGCATGAAGGCGATGACCTTCATATGGTTTTGCTTAAATATTTATAGGGTTGAATTAATTCCTGTAGATGTTTTAAATGAGTTTTGGAAGGATCTTCTCAATCGATCTTTTTCATAATACATGGAATTGACGTTGTGTGAGTGTTTCAACATAAATAGAATATCATTTAAATTTTGTTTGCTCAATAACATGAAAATTATATTCAACAATGACTACACACCAAACATTTCACTTTTTTCTTCATATCAATTCATTACATTTATATGTATATATATAAACGTTATACTTATTACACAATCATTTAATGAACTGATGTAGAAAGATGGTTCAACGTACAAGATATTAAACAAAAAATGAAGAACCCGTAAGGGTTTTCATTTCGACATTTTGAATGTAAAAACAAATCAACTGGAGTAGTTCTGGAACTTGATGGTTTGTTTTCACATGCGTTAAAGGACGACGGCTGTTAAGTCTGTACTGTATATAAATTTATTATCAAACAATTGGGAGGTGACACATCCAATCAGTATCAGTAATCTCTCTGATATTAAACCCAGCGATTTTGTCATATGGGGAAGAAGATAGCATCTGCAGTATCCAGTATGATCCAATAATGCAACTGGCAGTTTGATTCAATAGTGGTCCCATTTGATTATAGATAATATTAACACAGACAATTGTATAACACGACATGCACATCCCATTTGTGATGAGAAGCCAAACTCACTAATCTTATCTCCATATTTAATTAATTGATTAATTAAGGAGCTAATTAATCCATTAAACATGCACTTTAAACCCACCAGGCCATCCCTTTCCCTTTGTCTGGTTTTCAGTAATGGTAATATTAATTACTAAATGAAACAATGTGGACAAAAAATGCATTCGACAAAACCAAACACGTAGGAAAGCATCACAGCAAGATGGATGGTTTTAAATTATAATATCTACTAATCAAAGGTTTAATTAAAATATAGTATCAATTAGGGGTTGCTATTCTATAAATATTAGGGTTATATGAATAAATTTTGACCAGCTGGTTAATGAATAAGCTATAGAGATAGGGCTAGCTGAATAATTGCTGCTGGTGAAATTAGGTATGCAAAAAATTTGTCTGTGTATGAAATTTGACATGACAGTGTGAAGGAAACATTTGTCGGGCGCCTAAAAATTTATTAACTACGACGTACTAATTGTGGTTAAAATACTGACTTTCATCATCAAGCTTTTATTTTATTAGGAATACTGATTTCTGGTGAGCCTCATTACTACTTATCTACGTACTGTTTAAAACGAGAGAGAGGCATTTAGATGTACTTTGGGAGTTGGAAGAAGTACTTTGAGATATTCATTCAACAACATATTATTAGGTTATTCATACACCCCAGTTAATGAATGGCACATCGTTTTGCTTTGAATAATCTGAGAAAGTCGGATTATGATGAGGAAGAACTTGAGAAATGTATATAAAATAATACAGCATGCATGCAGTGATGATGATGTGATTTGTGTGGGAGTTTTCTTGTCGAGCATAAATGAGAGAATAAGGACAGAGAGAAGTGGAGATTATATATGGACGGTTGAATTTGGTTCAGAGAACAAAATTTAGTTAATTTGTTGATTAATTATCATGCTTGATTTCCAGATATATATATATATGATTTCCAGATATATATTTATATTTTTCTTTCGATATATTCCTTCCCCCACTATGTCTTCTTCTAGAATCCCATACCTTTTCTTTTCACTACCCAAAACGGATCATTTAAATTAATGTTCTTCCAGAGATAGTACAGTTTTTCAAATCCCATCAAAAGTTATTCTTACTATATTTAAATTATAATTCAGCAATTAGCAGCAGCAGTCAGCATTAAATCGAGGCTTGAGCAATGGCTAAAGCCCACGACAACTATGGGTGGCTATAGAAAATTAGAATGATCCACATGTGAGCTTGGACTTGGCCCGAATAAATTTGTTTAAAAGCCCAACCAATCAATATTACTCCTTTCAGGGGTTGATAGACCTCAAAAAGGAAAAGGCCCTAAAAAGAACCAGCTCACCTCCCAAACAATAAATTTGTACGTCGATTGCTGGTCACGTTGAATTTATTTTTGAGTAATGCTACGGATACTGAAATTTTACACGGAAGGACATGGCAACCAGTCAGACGCGGCTATGCTGGAGTTTTTCATGAATGAACGACCGTTCAACATTTATGGACGTCCGCCCATATTTAATAGACTCCCGTTCATATTATATGGACGGGCATCCATATAAGATGGACGCCCATCTAAAAATATTTAAAAGAAAAATAATGGATGCTTTGACCATTATGAAAAAGAAAAATGTTACTGACACTAACGTTTTGCATCGAACAACTTGTCCACTGAATCAAACAAGTCACGTATCATGTTAATAAATATTTCGTGAATGAATGGCCATCCATCAAATATGGACGGCCGTTTATTTGAAATGGACGACTGTCCATTGTTTCGGTGTCCATAACATTACTGTTTTTTAATTGAGACAAAAATTGAATGTAAAATTTTTTAAATCAGTAATGCTACGGACACCGACTTGCACCGAAATTTTGCATCGAATAACGTGTTATTTGAGTAGACGCAATCATGTAATATGCTAACAAATATTTCGCGAATGAACAGTCGTCCATAAAATATGGATGGACGTCCATTTACTATGGACGAGCGTCCACCTAGAATGGACGCCCATCCATTGTCTTAAATAAAAAATTTTAAAACAAAAATTATGACGTTTGTCCATATATTATGGACAGTCGTCCATATTCAATAGATGGACATCTCTATTAGATGGATGCCCAGTCCATTGTTTAAATTAAAAAAAAAAAAATTAAAAACAAAAGTAATGAACGGGCATTCATTTCCGTACTATTCCTTCAAAAGTGTTGTTCCAAAAGAATTTTTTATTTACCTTTCTTCTGTATTCCTACAGAAAAGAACAAAAAAGTGGCAAGGATAACTCTCTCTAAAAATCACAAAACCACCCACTGATGGCATAGCTTCGGCGCCAAAGACAAATCTACAGACACCTTCTCCCCATTGATAAAAGGGCCCTTCAAGAGGAGGAAAATAGTTAAGTGGAGGTCGTAGGGGCTACAGACCTTGGGATGAGAAAAGCGCATGCATGTTGTTAATTAATTCAATCTAATATAATCTTCCTGACATGCTTGACAACTTTTAAAAAATGGTGGATGATAAGGGTTGAACTATAGTTAAACATATTATTTCCAAACTGCACTTCTTTCAGAGTAAATAAAAAATTGTGAAGAAGTAAGGAAAGATTAAGATAGAGAAATGGATGCCCGTCCATTGTGTATGGACGACTATCTATATAAACGGCCATCTATTATGTATGGACGGTTGTATAGACAGGCATCCATGTGAAAATGATTATGGACGGGCGTCCCTATAGGTGGATATTTGATGGACGATCGTTCATTCGCGAAATATTTCTTAACATGCTATGTAATTCGTTTGGCTCAAATGACACGTCTTTCGATTTAATATTTTGGTGCAAAGCATCGGTGTTTGTAGCATTATTGTTGTTTTCTATATAAATGACAAGTCATTTAGAAAGTTTGAACCCGTTGATGAACTTGTTTAAAATTATAAGGGCTCTTCGTTATGAATTGCACCCAGCATATTTATTTTTGCTGGAGTTGTAGACTACTTCAATAATAATGGGTCACGAGACGCTTTCAGAGGCCCATAGGCAGTTTGAGCTTATTCCATGAAAAGCCGCTGAAGAATTTTTTTAAGTAATTAATTCTTAATTGGGTTTGGGTTTAGGAAAATAGATTCTTGTAATATTAAATTTTACTTTTTAACTTTAATATATAAACTTATTTTTTCTCTTGTATAAATATGATAACAAATGATAAGGTAGATTACATTTATTGTAGCGAGAGAGGTGAAACAGTATTTTAATAATATTGATTTTGTTTGACGTAGCTTATTTGTGTGTGTTTACTATTTTTTATTTCGATTTTCACTCTCTTCCCAGTTACCAACGCATGAATAACATTTTCGTTCCCAGTCACACAATATACAGTTCTTCTTCTTCTTCTTCTTCTTCATCTTTTTAAAGGAGAAAACCAGAGGAAATAAAGTTTTATCATTGAAGTGATTGAAAGAGTAAAATATATATGGAAATATTAATATGATATACAGTATTGGATGCTTATTCAAGAACCTATAATTGAATTTTTTTTTTTTTTAAATAAAATAGATTATTGTTTTGTATACAATTACTCTGGAAATATGTTTATCAAACACCTTTGACTGTTAGCTTAAGAAACGAGGGATTAATTAACCATCATAACTACTTCTGTATCTGTTTACTGAGTAGAGTTTGGTGCACTGCAAAAGTTAAATATATGAACTCAACCCAGCAATAAAAAAGATACCCATAGCCATGAATATCTTTAATTAATTATATGTAAGAGAAGAGACATAATAAAAAAGATCGTATTGTTGATAGGAAACATGAATGTTTCCATGCATGAGTCATTCCAGAAACCTTTTGCCAGATTTGAGAGACCCAATCACATTACTCCATTTAAATGCTCAACCTGCAAATTTAAAGCTTAATTACTCCCAATTGCAATTAAAAATAATCCTCTACTTGTAATTACAGTAGTTTACAATGATTTGTTTTATAATATTTACGATCTGCATGCTTTGTATTACTTAAATCATAAGTTCATAACCCACAATCATCACCAACTTGTAATTAATTTAATTTCTGACTTTTATACAATATTATTTTTACGTAACATGTATGCAAGGAAATTTAAAAAAGACCTTCATGATACAATATTATTGTTAATCAGATCCTAAGCTAATATATTTTGAAACCTTAGATTAAGTCCTACCCAAAACCATATTTATAGGAGAATTTAGAATTATATTAAGCTTTGCCACACTCATGATCTTTAATTAATTAGTTAATGAAGGTTTCATCTGTTGAATTCATCGATATATAAGAGTAAAAGATTTTTTCCACCCAAAAAGTTTTAAAATACCACTTTCTCACCCAAAGTTTATATTCCGTTAATATCCAAAACACACTTCACTTTCTCAATTGGTGTTCGACAAATTACTAGGAGCCAGGGTAAGAGGGTTTTTGTAGAATAGAGGCCAATGGATTGAATGGTGGTGATCAATTGAACATATGCCACCAGAATCAGTCGAAAGTCAGCTAAGAATATGAATTCCTAGCTTTACAGTAGTCAGCAATCGGTGAGAAATCAGGTATTGGAGTGAGATAAGTTTTGTAAAGAGGATACCGAAGGTTCAAATAATGGTGACAGAGAGAATTTTTATCATTGGAATCAATCGGAATCTGTTTTGGATAATAACAAAATATTAACTTTGAGTGAAAAAGTGGTATTTTGAAACTTTTTGGATAGGAAAGTGTCGTTAAGGCAAGCCTTGGGTGGGAAAAGGTTGTTTACTCATATATATATATATATATATACACTTAATTTGTGTAGTTGTTAATTAAGTTGATTAGTTTTCTTCTATCAAGGCATAGAAGGAAGAGAAGGTGGTGCATGTGCACTTGCTTTTCAACTCTTAATATTAATTGTTATTAACCCCAACGGCCAAACAGGTGATTAACCTCCTCCTTCCTTGGCCTCTAACCTAGTATATCAGTCTCCATTAATATAGCATAATCAAACAAACTCCATATATAATTAATCTATACTTTGAGCTTGACCTTCATAAGTAGCTGATTATCTGCACACATCTTATATGGATAATGCATGTGATCACTGATTACGAGATCATAATCATATATAAATACATTTAAACCCCAACTACCATCTCTAAAATAACAAACAATTAATGTATTAATTAGGAATGGTCACTAACTAATTAAGCTGTTGATTCATAAGTGTTAGAGTATAATATATACTTCTCTTAGTTTTGACGGATTGTCTGCCTACAACGACTCATTCAAGAGTCTCGTTAGATTCGAGTAAGCTCAAATAGGGTTAGGTTTCTATTATGTATTTTGTGTAATAGTGAAAAGTTTAAAGTGAGAATAAAGAGTGAGAAGGAACTGCCGTTGTAATTGTTGCAGAGTTCTGATGCTCAAATAAATTTTTCTATTTGAATATTGGACGCAGTTCTTTAATTGGAACAAATTAGGATAAATCATTGTGTTTTATATTTATTTTATACTGTACTTGTAACCTGTTTGGTTTTCGATTTCAACAATAAGTCTATTTACACAATTCATTACAACTCAAATTTTAATTAATGTTCACTGGAACTACTAGAACTAGTCACTGATCTTATTTAGAGTAATCTTCTACAATTCTGGAACTCTCTTTTTTTCCTTTCTTGTCTAGTTGTATATCCAAATACAGTATTTGGAAATCAAATGTTAGAGCTAATACAAACTTTTACACAAGAAAAAGAAGAATCAAAACCCTGATCAATGAGTCAATATGCTGGAGATCAGAAACACTATTTCCCTGGTCTCAGATAATATTTATGCTGATATCTTTAATCAATGATCAATTAGTTTGACATCATGAATTACGATGGTAGAGATGCTCATCGGTTGACCAGTATCAACCCTACAGAAATTAATAAAACTGTGCTAACTTACCTGCTCTACATCGGATACGCATTACTAAAATCCACGTATTTATTAAACAATTAATAATGATTTGGTCGGTGTTAATCAGTTAACTTTGACGGTTAAAATCTTGGTCAATTAGGCTTAATTATAGTTCGGTCTCCTTCATCGACTAAGGGAGCAACAGAGAGCGAGAGAGCGAGAGAGAGAGAGAGAGAGAAGATAGAGAGGTCTTATATTAATATTAACTTTTTAATACGATGGGCAATCGAAATAAACAATGCAGGAAATTATGAAGATAATATATGCTTTATATAATATATAGTACAAAAGCATATGGTAAACATATCAGTTTATATATCTTTCTTGGAGTTTCAAAAAACTCTTGGGGTATAATTAATAAATATAAGCTCATTTCTGAAAGAAACCAGCCCACTGGATTTGAAAGAAATAAAGAAATAATGGTTCCTCGTGACTGTGAGCACAGTCTTCGCTGTCCATTGGATCAATGTCATGTGCCCCGACATGTACGCTGAGCCACCACCCCATATTTTTCGATTAAAATCTCCACCTCCACCTCCACACCGTACTATTTTACAACTGATCAATATCAGAACCTTGCTACCTTTAATCGACTCTGTACAATCAACATTTCTGTTTGTTTCTTCCTTTAATTCACTTAAGAATCTTGGTTTTGCGTCATGCACACGACTCATTATATTGTATTTTGATCGGTTTGAGTCAGCTCTAATTAGACTAACTCATGTTCGAGAGAGGGATCAGAAATTAATAATATTAGTACAGTATTATCATCTGGAAACCATGAAAAAAAAAAAAAAAAATTTGGAAATACCCAGTTTTCGAAAAGACGTTGTTTTTGTATATATATTGTTATCTGTTCGAGAAACCATGGATAAATAGTTTTTTCTTGCATTTAATGAATAAAAGAAACCTAGCTAGTTTAGCTATATATTACACCAATCCATGCATAAATTTGAGAATTACTGAGAAGCTTAATGTATTATTTATCTTGCATGAAGTTGGGAGCAGCTAGCAGGGTTTGTTAAAGTGTGGCCTAGAAGTTGATTAATTAATTTAGCACATTAATCATTCAACCATTGGACGAATCAGAAGCACGTGTTCAATCAATCATGTTCAGGGTGTCTCCATGATTTAGTTGACTGATTACATAAATAGGTTTAATGAAAAAATTAGATCAGTCTCACATGAAAATAATGTCTCTACATGCCAACTGGTTTCAAATTTGTCTGCAATATTTAGATTTCACTAAATCATACACAGAGAGAGAGAGCCAAGACGACCATCAAAGATCTTATAAGTATTATTATTAGGTGGCATGTCAAGAATATATCCAATAAAAACAATATTATGATCCATATAGATACCTTTGTATTAATGCCAGTTAATTAATCAGACGGCTTACCGAATTATATTTATTATTAGGATAAAAATGTAACCAAAAAAATTGAAAATAAAAACCCTAATTTGCACCGGAAATGGGTCGGTGCAAACAACACTACTTGGGATGCCGAGATGGCACGTGTGAGTGATGGTGTATGGATGGTGTTAGGGCAAGAGCATGGTATGTTATGTAAACTTTTTGACTGGTCAACTGAGAAACATTATATACAGAGAAATGGTGAGATTTTTCTCGTATTTGATTTAAACCAGAAGAAAATAGTTTAAATATTGATAGAAAAATTAATAAAAAACATGATATTGCGTGAGGGACTGACAATGCACTCGCTGGCTCAGGAACAAAACACAAAGTTAATTAAATTTTAAGAGAGAGAGAGAGAGAGAGAGAGATTCGAGTTCAGTTGATGAAAGTGGTAGAAGTGGCTGATGCTTCATTCATCACCTAGCTTGGTAACAAACACAAACACAGAGAGATAAAAAGAAGACAGTATGGCGTATCTCTAGAGAGATGATTCTCTTTTTCATTTCTTAATTTTTCTCTTTCCAAAACCCTATTTAAATACCACCTTAGATTACTGCTTTCTCCCATGCAATTGTCTTCTCCAGTCCCCAACACCACTACTTGTGTTCTTGTGCTCTCTCTCTCTCTCTCCCCAGTCTCCATACTTATCTTTTCTCTTCTAATCAAGTTCACTCACAAGTTTACTTCCCATTTGTGATCTTCTTGCTTCTTTTTTATTACGCTATTTGTAATAATATATTAAATTTGTAGAAGATGTCTAGCAGAAGGTCAAGATCAAGGCAGTCCGGAACATCAAGGATCACTGATGATCAGATCAATGATCTTGTTTCCAAGTTACAACAACTTCTTCCAGAGCTTCGCAATAGCCGCTCCGACAAGGTATACTTGTTTTCTATTTATTCCCAATATTCTTCTATTCATTAGGTTTTGGTCCTTGAGGAATATATATGTTCCCCTTGAGAGATTTCGGATCAACGCACCGAACTTTATTTTAATCTCTAACAACTGAGGCTTGCTTCTCTCAACTTTCAATATGAAGAAACTCTACTTACTGTTTACTTGAAGAAGTAGCCAGTTGATTCAAATTCCAAGTTTAGGGTGGTTTTTAAACTCTGAATTCTTATAAAAAAAATCAGACAAAAAATAAGAGTGCAAATATATGAAGTAACTCTTAAGACTCATGAGATTACTGCTATTCCGTTGAAAGCAGAGACAAGCAAAGCTTGAGATTGTGTGTATACGCAAATTTATTTACTTCTCTCTTAGTGTTGAATTGAGAAGCCTCTCTCATAATTAATCCATCCATGTAGGAATTAGTAAAGGACATCACTTGGGGAATAAATAGAGACAAGTGCAATTTTATTCTACTG
The DNA here is from genome assembly GCF_008641045.1 of Pistacia vera. Lineage (NCBI taxonomy): Eukaryota > Viridiplantae > Streptophyta > Magnoliopsida > Sapindales > Anacardiaceae > Pistacia > Pistacia vera. Next base: position 203,298 of record NW_022195993.1, on the reverse strand, counting down.
ACTTATAATAGGATCAAACGTTCATTTTCTAAGTAAGATTCTTAAAAAGAAGGATGTAAGAGTTGAATAATAGAAAATAATAATTAATTAGTTCCCAGAAAAATTTATACCAAAGTACAAAACACGTCTCAAAATTTGATAAAAAGATTAAGGAATCTGATTAATTGTAATGGAAGAAAAAGAGCTTCTCTACTGAAGGGCAATTCGAATTTGAAGCTAACTTATAAAAATTGTATAATTGCAGGTTTCGGCAGCCAAAGTATTACAAGAGACATGCAGCTATATTAGAAACTTGCACAGAGAGGTTGATGATCTTAGCGAAAGACTTTCTGAGCTATTGGCAACAGCTGACACTGCTCAAGCGGCTATAATCCGGAACTTACTTATGCAATAGTGTAGTACTACTGCTGAGAATGAATATTAGGAGGAGGTCATTTAATTTAGGCAATATTAGCCAATCGTCTATCTTTCTTCTTCTTCTGTACTACTTCCCCTTTTAGGTCTCTCTCTCTCTCTCTGTCACTAGATTATTATTAATTATGAACGTATTATTAGTTGCAGTTGAGAGATTAGAATATCCTTTTTGCAAACCTATGTTTATGTAACCAATATATAATAAAAAGGTCTTATTCTCTCTAAAGTCTAAAATCCCTCTTCACATAATTTGCATACATCAGTTTGTCCATTTAATATATCTTTCTATAATTATTTGCATGCGATCAAAAGCCCCTGGGGCTCCAATCAATTAAAAGGCGATCCAAAAAAGAAAAAGCATGGCATTATTTGAATCCCTACCACCTCTTATATGTCTATTGTCTAGTGTATAATAAAAGAGGAGGCTAAAGCATGGTATTGAATGATCATAATCGATTCTATCATATATATATATGAAAATAATATAAATATGGCTGGCAGACAAGCTTTTTCACATCATATAAATGGAGAGTGGTGAAGTTGATGAATGAGAAAGAAAAGAAAGATGGTCGAAGAGGTTGATAAATGCATGGAGAAGTTAACATGAAAAGGGAAAGTGTTAATTAATTTGAAAGGAGTATGGGGTTATGTCCTTCTTGTTGGAGGTATGGGCAGTTTCTGGTTCAAGCAAAAGCTGCAAGGAGATAAGTAAGTAGCAACAATATTGACTTTGTGTTTGTCCTCCACTCACATTTATAATGCAAAAAGGATAACAAAAATACTCAGTGATGACCCTTCCATCACTATACTTTTGTATGATTTATAGGATGAAACTACGTATAGGATCACTTAAACTATTGATAGCTTCTCAATCTAACTGACGTTATGCATATCAAACCCATATTATATATGGGCTAAAGAGATCTCTAGGATATCAGCTCATTCAAATCATTCAATATTTCTGCAAACTTTTTTCATGCATAAATAAATGGTGGGCTTAATAAAGTTTATAGAATTTACATGAGTAAACGACTTTTTCCCACCCAAGGTTTGCCTTATAATGACATTTTCCCATCTAAAAAGTTTCAAAATATCACTTTATCACTCAATATTTATATTCCATTAATACCCAAAATACATTTCTCATTTTCTCAGTCGGCGTTCAACGAGTTACTAGGAGCTAGAATAAGAAGGTTTTTATAGAGTGAAGGTCAATGGATCAAATGGTGGCGATTGATTGAATATTCGTCACTGGAAACAGTTAAAAATCAGCTAAAAATAGAAACCTCTAACTTTGCGATGATCGACAATTGATAAGAAATCAAGTATCAGAGTGAGAGAAATTCTATAAAGAGAAGATTGGAGGTTCAAATAGTGGTGACGGGGAGAATTTTCTCTGTCAGAAATAACTGAAATCAGTTTTGGATAGCAACGAAATATTGACTTTGGGTGAGAAAGTGACATTTTAAAACTTTAAGGGGTGGGAAGCTGTTTACTGATCAATATACATCATAGCAATGTTAAAGTTTGTATTGTGATGTGATGTGATGTTACATCTCCCGTTTTTGAGTTTTTTACAACATTAAAATAGTGCTTTCACTTTCAGGATGCATATTAATTAATACGATGTTTGGATTTTTATATATACCAAGGTTCATATATAATACAAGCAAACATTAATTGAACATGACATGCATTTATATAAAAAAACATTCATTAATTGATTATCTGTTTTCTCTTTCTTTTGTGACCGTTGGCTCTTCATTTCCGGCCATGTCTACTGTCTTCTCGTGATTGTCAAGATTGGACAATCTCTTTCACAGTCTCAAATTGAACAATTAGGGTATAAATTTTTCAGATTTTATCAATTGGAGGACAAAATTTATAATTTATTCAATTCGGGACATATAACATTTATTTATCTTTAACTTTAACGGATTTGTTTCCCTATCTTATTCCTATCATTTTCAAAATACATATTTGTTTCCCTATTCTGAAAATACTATTATATTATATTTAATCTTTTTAGACCCCTTAAGTTTGTTAATTTAATTAAACACCCCTTAAAAAAGTTTAAAAATTAACAAAAACACCCCCATCCACCCATATTTGCTAGATTCTGGCCACCATTGTCAAAAGGTGCTCGAAATCTAGTATAATGACACACTACCGACTGGATCTGGCCAGTAGTTGCCAGATCTTTGGCAGTTGATTTGGCCGTCAACGTCAGATCGACGCATGACCGATCACATCCAACCGATTGTGTGCCATTTTAGCAGATTCTAGCCACCTTTCGGCGATTGTGGCTAACTGTTGACAATATGTGGGTAGGTGGGGGTGTTTTTATCAATTTATAAACTTTTATTGTTGGAGGTGTTTAGATTAAGGGGTTAAAAAATCTAAATATTTTGAATTGAATATAATATATTGGATTTTGAGAATATTGGGTGTGTTTGTTTTATTATTTTGGGTAGTTTTTTTAAAAAGGTTGAGTTAGATTATTATTACGAAGAGATGATTTAAATTTGAAAATATGTTTAGTAAGATTATTTTATAATCCCCTATATTTGTTAATTTAACTAAACACTTCCAACAAAAATAAAATTTATAATTTGATAAAAACACTCTCACCCACCTATTAATTGCTAACAGCCGGCCACCGGCTTTCGGGAATATATGGGTGGATGGCGGTATTTATGTCAATTTATAAATTTTTTTTTTGTTGGGGGTGTTTAGTTAAATTAACAAACCTAAGGGGTTTAAAAATAGTCAAATAGAATCAAATTGAATTTTCAGAATAGGGAAACAAATATTTATTTTGGGTAGGATAGGAATAGAATATGGTAGAAAAATTAAAATAAACGCATCTTAAGATGCCCTTGATGTTCTTCTTTTTTTCTTTTTGAAGTGAATTTAGTTCTTAAAATAATTTTGAAATTTTTGAAAAACTCAAAAATGGCTAAAGCCAATATTTTCAAGACCAATGCTATGGTTATCAAAAAATTTATACCAAATTCATGCATCGGCAGGCCTAGTACCATTCTTTTTAAAAAAAAAAATTCATAATTAATCGACGGTTATGATGGTGCCATGTCTATCGGTGCATGAATTTGATAATTTTATCATTTTTTTTCAAAGGAAATTAGAAAAAAAAAAAAAAGAAATTTAAAACTAAAAGAAACCTAAAAAAATTATTATTTATTTTGTAAAAAGGGATAAATTAAATATTTTATTTAGTTTTTTAATTTTGTAAAAAATATAATTTAAATTTGTTCATCCTTATATAAAGTTAATTCTGACCCTTTTAGCCTCCCATCGATAAAGTTGGAAAAGTTTATACCCTAATAAAAAAAATATAAACTAGTTACGAATTACGATGCAGAAAAATGAAGAAAAATGACCCGACCCGGATATTTTGGCTACGATTCATTAGTGTTACCTTACCTCAACCTCACAATCTGGGTTCGGGTGAGATGGGTCGGGCTTAGTTGGGTTGGGCCATTAAAATTAATTCCATTTTTATAATTATAATGAATAAAGATACGAAGTTGGCAATATTAAAGATAAATTGGGTTAGTGATTAAGTTAATCCATTTACTCAATTTTCAATGCAATTTCCTTGTCACGTGTAAGTCAACACAATTGCTTCTTCCTGAAGATATAAACCACCATTTATTTTATTTTTATAATTTATTACTTTCCCCGTTGACGTTAATTAATTAATTTATTATATTAAATAATAATTAATAATAATTAGAATTTGGAAATTGTGAAGTGGAGATGATGTAAGAGCTGGCATCGCACATACATCACATGGAATGAAAACTAGACCAGCCGTCAAACACGTGGACACTACCGTCTTCACATGGGAATTTTTACTAGGTCCCACTTTTATCATTTATTGTGATTGGGCCGTTAGTACTTCACTTTAAACTCCCCTGTACGTTTAAGTTAGCCCCCCTGTTAGACTTACGAACACAAAGATGAAGTGATGAACACAAAGGTTCCGCGTTCTTTTAATATTTAAATAATATTTTTGGTATTTTTAGAGTTGGGAGGAATATAAAGTAGAATTTAAAAATTACAAAAATATCTTTTAAATTTGTTAATTTACTAAATATTATTATAATAAAAATATTAAAAATTATAAAAATACCTTTATTCACCTATTAAATATTAGTAGTAAGTAGTCGGTCACTACTTTTGGAGGGTGATTGAAATCGTCGTATCGATGTATGATCGATTAGATTTGATTGATCGTACGTCGAGATGACCTTTTACAACCAGATCTATCGTGGATTTGGTCAAAAAATGATAGATCAGTATATTATCGATTAGATTTAACTGGTAATGTACCATTATATCATATTCTGACTATCTTATTGCGGTGGTCTTTGAAATCTGGTAAATATTGATAAATGAGAGTGTTTTTATTAAGAATAATGCTACAACCACTAACAGTAGTACACTGAATTTATGCATTGAATGACGTGATAAAATCCTGACCGTTGATTAATATTAAGTTAAAATTAATCAATGGTCAGGATTTTGTCATGTCATTTGGTACACAAATTTGATATACTATCATCGGTGGCTGTATTATTTTCTTTTTATTAATTTTTAATTTTTTTTTTGAGAATGATTAGTTAAATTAATAAACTTAAAAAGTTTAAAAATATTGAATAAGATATAATAATATTTTTAGAATAAGAAACAAACTATTATTCTGAAAATAGTACGAATAAGATGGCGAAAAATATTAAAAAATATTCGAGTAAACTAAGAAGATGATGAATATGATTCAGAGGTCGCAAGACTGTTGTGATTTGTCGTGTTTTCATGAATATAAACTTGGTTGTCATTTTCATATATTTCTCTTTCTGTTTACTTATATCTGTAAATACTAATCAAAAGGAAAAAGCATAACGAATAAAGAAACCTCGTTTCTCTCAGCATCGTGTTCTTCTCTTTTGCTCGAGGAAGAGAAGAAAAGACAAGCTATGAAGTAGAGCTTCTTGATCTCTTGAGATTTTCTTTACAAGGTTGATAATACAGTGTGTTTTTGTTATGTGGGTGTAGTTTAGTTTTTGAAAAGGGAGTTTTGATGGGCAATTGCTGGACGAGTACTTGTTGGAAGACAGTGGACGCCACTTTGAGCTCTCGTACAACTTCCGGTACTATTTCTTATTGTTTTTTTTTTTTTTTCTGTCTTTTTTTAGTTAAATGCATTCACTGAATGTGCTCTTTTTTTCCATAAGCTTCTTTCTGGTTTAAAAGATGGACTTTCTTCATGGTTATCTTCGGCTGTTGTTTTTTTTTTATTTTTTTCATTATTGTGAACATTAAAATAGTTTAAGTATTTACAAGTGAGGATTCTGCAGAGGTTTGAGAATTGGATGTGTCATAGCTTTAGTGTTTAATTTTGGAGATTGTTAATTTTGTTTTTGTTCCTTATATTTTTTAGTCTTGTTCTTCTGGAGTTATATTATTTATATGGTAAGAGTATGATTGAGCTTAGAAGTGGGAATCAATTGTGTGGGGATTGGGATATTTCTATTTCATTGTAATGTGTTTTTGATGCTCTGTATCTGTGAAGCCAGAGGATAGCTTTTCTGGTGTTGAACTGCTGTTCACTGTGAATTTGATGTCAATACAAAATACTTTGAGATGCTTTGGCCTTATTTAGTGTTTGCTGTTTAGCCTTTATGTCTTAAAATTATTTTTAAGCACTTTCAATGAAGGCCTTATCCTAGTTATTTTTGTAAAGCTTAGAAATGTTTGGTGACACTTATCCCTTTTGGGAACATTGGAGGTCTATTTGGCATGGTATGTATAATAAAGGGGGGTTATAATTGATTTTGTGTTAAGGGTTGGAATGAAAACGCTGGCAAAGAAAACAATTTTGAATATGTAGACTGACAGAGAAAAACAGGTGCAAACGTGACAACACAACTATTGTAATGGCAACATGGTGGTGGTAAAGTTTTAATTACAACAAATTGAAGGGCAGTAACGGTAAAGATAAACGATATAGGTTTGTTGCGTTTTTGTGATACAATGGTCAATAGTAGCAACATTGTTAGTGCCGATGGATGGAGGGAATTGGACACAAACATAATGGCATGATAGGTGTTGGTAGTGAAGATGGCAATGACATTTACAATTTGAATTCTTTCCTCTAAATGAAGTTAAAATTATAGCAGTCATTTTGAGAAGTAATTTTTAAGAGTGAAGGCCTAGTGATCATGGGGACGTGTAATGGGGATTCTAACTGCAAACATGATGGCATGAACAACATGGCAATGGATGGAAAAAAATTGGTGCCAGTATGCAATAATTAAGTATTGGTGATGGTGGAATGACTACAACCTCGGTGTTGGCAATCATAGGAAGGAATCACAAAATAATTGTAATGGAACAGATGTGAAGATACAGGTGATGAGTGATGACAGCAGTGTTTTTTGGAAATTCTCTGAGATTTGAATATGATAATGTAACATTGGTATTTTTGATAATGAAGATGGAAATATCAATGACATCTACTACTTGAATCTCTTTCCTTAATGAACATTTTTGATATGTTGGACTAGCAAATGATGCTTGGAGTTCAAGTGGAATACAGTTCTTCAGTATAGTTTCCACCTTAAATTTAGCAGTTGAGTAGGTGTGAGTCCAATTCTCACCCTAACTCGGTTCACAATTTTGTGAACTAATGGTTAAGGTTTGAGTGCAAGTCATTTTCCAAATGTCAGGATGTTGAAATCAAGTTAGATGGTGAATGTTAAAAAATCTTATTACGCAAATTTAAATAAAAAATATTGTTTTATGGTACTTGATATCTCTAAAAGCTGTGAAGTATGAGTGGAGATACAGATTTATGATTGCCCTCTTGGTGGTCTTCGGCTTCAGCATCAACCCCTAATTTGCATCAACATCCACAAAGAGAAGATTATTAAGCTATATGTTCACTACCTTGATTACAAGAAAAAGCACTAGCTTTGAGGTTGCAGCATAGTCATTTGTAAAATGATATTCCAATATTTGAAATACATGTTCAAAAGAAATATTTGGTAATGATGGTATCAAAAATTCAGAATTGCAAATGTTGAAAAATGTGCTTTTTACTTATTGAAAAAAATCCATGAAGAAAGAAAAGTTTGGTAATATTCTTTCTTATTTTTCTAATTGTTTAAGTAGGTGATATTGATATTTGCAGTTGAGATGTTTTTATGTCATAAAAAATTGAAGTTCCTTGCAAGACACATATTTTTGCAATTCATTTCACCTTCTACTTATTGTTTGCACATTCTTTTTGTATCCATGCAACAAGGCATGCCATTTATTTTACTCTTAAACAGTTTTGTATATATTTTGATCTTGTCTCCATATGATATCTTTTGTTTACAGTGCTTATCTTTTCAGGTGCTTGGTGGTTACAAATTACTTTTTTTTTTTTTTTTTATCAGTTAATATCAGCAATTTATAGATACATATCATAAACTATTTTCTCTTTTGCATACCAAAATTACTGATAGAATGGTCATTCTTCATATGCTACAGATCCAAAAACAGATAAAAGTGAAAAACGGACCTCTGGAAATTTATCTACTCCAAGAACCGAAGGTGACATATTATCATCCCCAAATCTAAAAGCCTTTACATTTAGTGAGCTTAAGACTGCCACTCGAAATTTCCGTCCTGACAGCCTCATCGGGGAAGGAGGTTTTGGTTATGTTTACAAGGGATGGATTGATGAACAAACCCTTGAGCCTGCAAAGCCAGGATCTGGGATGGTTGTTGCTGTCAAGAAGCTGAAACCTGAAGGTTTTCAAGGTCACAAGGAGTGGCTGGTAGGTTTTCTTTGTTTATAAAATCATTCATTATCCTTCTCCTTTCTTTTCTATATTTGGCGTGGCTCATTTTTAATTTCATATTTTATGCAGGCTGAAGTTGATTACCTTGGTCAACTTCACCATCCAAATCTGGTAAAACTTATTGGATTCTGCTTGGAACGGGAAAACCGGCTTTTGGTCTATGAGTATATGCCTAAAGGCAGCCTCGAGAATCATCTATTTAGAAGTAAGTCAAATGTTTGCCAGCACAATGCTTAAAAGCATGGTTCTTCTATATCCTCGTCACCTTTTATGCACAATTTCCTACATTTTGTTGGCACTTCTGCTTAATCTGTTAAAAAGTTTACCCAGAAGTTATTTGGACACCTTTTGATGCTGGTCCTAGTGCTGAAAAACGATGCATCTTCTTGATTAATGTTTAACTGCCTTATTTGCAGGGGGTGCTCGACCTCTTCCTTGGGCACTAAGGATCAAAGTTGCCATTGGTGCTGCTCAAGGGCTCTCATTCTTGCATGAATCTGAACAGCAAGTTATATATCGAGATTTCAAAGCTTCAAATATTCTACTAGATTCTGTATGTTAATTACTCCAAATATTGTCTTAGATTAAGTATGTATAGAAACTAGCAGTGCTTTTCTTTTGTTGAGGTCAGTGGGTTAAGTCGACAAGAGCTCCAGGACTTGTGAACTTGTAAATTCAATTGAAATATTAAAGATGGACAAAAGTAAGGAGCTGAAAATAGGTAGACTGTTATCTATTTTTTTTGTTTCCTGCCCAAAGTCTGATCCCATCATATTCACATTATCTTTCCATACTGACTGTTTTAGGCTTGTTTTTCTCTGGGCTGTCTTTGTTAGGATGGATGCACCTCTTTAGGATTTTTGTCTTGTGGTCTGACCCACATCTGTATCTTCTCTTTTGAATCATTTTTATAACAATTTCTTTGGTTTCTCACCAAAAAATGTTGACAGTGTGTTTAATTCCTTTCTAATTTTTTCAGATTTGATTATGCTTTATTATTGATGCAGGAATTTAATGCTAAGCTTTCAGACTTTGGCTTGGCAAAAGCAGGACCCACTGGGGATCGTACTCATATTTCCACTCAAGTTATGGGAACTCAAGGTTATACTGCTCCCGAATATATCGCTACAGGTATGTTTTGTTTACCTTGTAGTAAGGTTTTTATCTACCACTTGTGGATCGGTAATTGAATAGAATCCTTTAAATGCTTCTAGAAAATAGTCCCGATTGTATTAATACCTGAGTTTCTGAAGATGGTGTTTTTAACTTCTGACAATTAATAGCTGTACATTTCTCATTTGTTGTGTTGCACAGTTAGAAAAGGAATCTTTAAGTGTGAGATGGCATCTAAATTGTCCTAATATTGGTCCTTTGAAAACCAATTGTGATATATAAAAGACTAGTGCTTAGAGAAATGATATAGTCATTCTGCTACCACACACACAGAGATATCCTCAGCTGTAGAATTCTCATATTTTATTTTGTCAGCAATGGTTTGAATTATGTGTTGCTTCAGCAATTGTTTGAATTATGTGGTGCTTGTGCTATTGAGCATATGTACTCAACATATACATATTTTCTTAAGATGAATTGTGGTGGGTGTATTGTCATTTAAATTTTAAATGTTCACTATCTTGTCCATCCTAGTTTGCTAGTCACTCCTTTTATGTTGAGCTTACGTCTGACAACATATTTGCTAGTTCATCTATGATTATGTGATAGTTTCATATTAGATTCAAGGATTTATGGTCTCCTTTTGCTAGAGTAATGACTGATTGCAAGTCTCATATCTTTTGCTTATGCAAGCAATGTCCTGGCTATGTTAAATTTGGTTCTGATTTAGACATTTTAAAGAAAATTGGTGTTCCTCCATCTCTGGGAAAATCGCCAAAAATTACTGCCATTACTTGGTACCCTTTCTTTCCATGGATGAAGGTTAATACAGACGGTCTTTCAAAAGGAAAACCAGGTGATGCTGGTTGCGGAGCCGTTTTCAGATCGCCTGAAGGGCAATTTTTTGGTTGCTTCTCAATTGGTCTAGGCTTTCAACCAGCCTTTTATGCTGACCTTATGGGTGTCATCCTTGCTGTAGAGATTGTTTTTTCTAAAGGGTGGTTATGCCTTTGACTAGAGTGTGATTCTTCATCTGTTGTTCAGTGTATTAATTCCACCCATTTTCAGCCTCCTTGGCAACTTCATTCCTTGTGGATTAACTGCAAGAAGAAAATGAGCTCATGCAAATTTACTGTTCCCATTTATATTGTGAAGGTAATCAAATCGTTGTTCGATTAGCTAATATGGGGTTGTGATCTCCCTTTACAGAATGGTGGGATGAACGTCCTTTGGATATTTGTAGTATGCTTCTTCACGGTTGTTGGGGGTTTGCTAACTACTGATTTTCTTAATTTTTTCTGTTGTGTGTATTGACTTGTATTTTGCTGTCTTCAACCTCTTTTTTTCCAATAATATTACTCCCTAGGTTTTGCTTAAAAAAAAAATAAAATAATAAGAATAATAAATTTTAACCCTCTAATTCATTTCATTTCCTTGGGATATTAAAGCACTATTTTATTGTAATTGGGGCAGTACACTAACAGAAACATCCTTTGTTGAGCAGGTCGACTTACTGCAAAATGTGATGTTTACAGCTTTGGGATTTTGTTGTTGGAACTGCTTTCGGGGCGGCTTGCAGCGGATAAAGATAAAGTTGGTGTGGAGCAGAATCTAGTGGATTGGACAAAGCCTTATTTGGGTGATAGGCGAAAATTATTCCGGATCATGGATATCAAGTTGGAAGGTCAGTATCCCCAGAAAGGAGCTCATATGGTGGCCCTTCTTGCATTACAGTGTACAAGTGAGGCTAAGGTTCGGCCATCGATGGCTGATGTTTTGTCGGCTCTAGAGCAACTCCCTGCCCCTAGAGATGCAATTAACCCCTCCCAATTAGACCGAGAAGCAGTCTCCAGTCCTCACCTGAAGTCTCCATTGAGAAATGGTTTTTCTCACCTCAAGTCCCCTTTGAGAAACGGTTATGGTTCACCTGTGAATATGTCTCCCCGAGGTTCCCCTTTGCTACCTCATATGAAATACCCGCGAGGATGATGAAGGGGAGCTTACCTCAATGTAAATCCGTTCTTTTTCTTTAGCCCTTAGCTTCTTTTTGTTTAGCCTTCTTAGTTTATCTTGCACTGGCAGTTTCTCAAAGAAAAAACCATAGGAATAGTTTGATTATTGGCAGAGCACACCACAATTTTGTCACCATCATCATCGGCATTTGCCACTGTTGTTCTAACCAAAATGCGACATTTTCAAGGTTCTTTTTAACAATTTCTTTTCTCATATGAAACAATTGTAAAATATATGAAGAATCATTTTTCTTAGAATTCGATTGGATTCCCCATCTCTATGATGCTACACCAGCAACATGGTTATTGCTGAATATGGGCATGTAAATTTATCATATCTTCATAAATCTGGACTGACAACAGAAACTAACTAAGAGAAAGAGACTAATGTTGATCGAGATTTGCTCAATCAAACTGGGTTTTTAGCTACATGTTTAACATTTAAACCTCGATTGCCCTCTTGGTTTCTATAAGGAGTAAATAATTTTTTTCCATCTAAATAATGGTTTAATGACACTTTTCTATCTATAGATTTTTAAAATATTATTTAACTATCCAAATTTATATTTTGTTTCCGATTTTGACATCATTGTACCTTCGGATCACTAACATTCTATTTTCTGATCATCACTCACCAAGCCTCTCATATCCTACTCTTATCGATCTCGTCAATCGTTTACAATAGAGCTATTAGGGTTTGTACAATTGCTTCTCTCAAGTGAAATTTCGATCAATCTTAACCATCAAAATCCAACATTCCACTACTAAAAAACTTATCGACCTCTCTTCTCTAAAAATTTGGATCGAGTTTGTTTTCTGTTCATCGTCAGAATATAAATTTGAATAGTAAAATAATATTTTAAAAATGGGTAAGAAAGTGTCATTAAACCATTATTTGAGTGAAAAAAAGTCCCTTCAATAGGCCTTGAGTTGAACAGTCCTAGTTTGACCATCTCGTTAGCTAAGGAGGACTAGTAGTTAGATACACTGGAACGACATCGTTTTGGAGTTGAAAATCATTTAGAAAGCTTCACAACTAAGAATTATAAGAAGGTAACGTCAACAACTACCACGAGGGAGAGCGGTTTTTGATGGGCGTGTTCGTCAACTTCTCCAAATTAATCAAATCTCACTGGTAATAATTATTTAAACCTATCATCTTATTATCTTTTATATAGTCGTTATGTTTCTTCGTTATGATAATTTGAACACTCTGCATTTCCAGAAAACAATATACATTTTTGGTTAATTACGTTTAACGAAGGATTTTACTTTGTGGGTGGTGTAGATAAATTTTGATCGGGATTTAATATTTGAAGGGTTGAAGATGGTGCTAGTATTAGCGTTGGGTGATTTACATGTACCACATAGAGCACCTGATTTGCCTGCAAAGTTTAAGTCCATGCTTGTTCCTGGCAAGATCCAACATATCATTTGTACGGGCAATCTCTGCATAAAAGTATGTTCTTTTCTTTTACTTCTTTCTTGGCTTTTTCTTCTTTTAGTAATTCATCTTTAGCTTGTTTTCTTTTCGGTGGGAAAAATACATGAATATATGATCTGGGTTTGGTGTTTTCCCTTCTGTATTCTGGAAAGCCAAATAGATTTTTTTTTTAAACAATTTTTTATAAAATAATTAGAGTATAGTGGTCATTGAGTTGAGTCCCTTGCAAATTCATGCTTAATTGAATTTCTTATGGCGAGTTTAGATGTATTATGTAAGGAAGACTACTCTTTTCTATTTTCCAAAGAGTTATGGATATTGGATGGGTTTATTAATATTTGTATAACAACTTATGAACAAAGGCAATTCTGGGACACTTGTTTGTACTGCTCTTCTGTTTCTAGATATCTGCTACTTAGACTACTCTTAGTGGCAATTTATTTGGAATCTATAATTTTTTTATTTATTTTTATGCTTGTTTAAGTTGTTTCTTGTAGTTCTTTAGTTTTCCCACAACTTTAATGCATTAGTTTAGATTAATGCTTTGATGATCCATTCTATGATGGAGAGGAAAAATGAAGATGTCATTCAGTGATCAGTTTCTTTATCGTTTATGTAATCTTATTTGTTACAGTTAAGAACATAATCTATCTGTGATAGTTGATTTTCCTTTTCTTTGATTTAAACCATTAGCCATTTAGAAACCGCACGGCAAATAAATGATGCAGAAATTTAACCTCTACATGATTCAATCATATGCCAGATGCCTTAGGCTAACTTCCCAGAAAAGAAAAAAAAAAAAAAAAAAAAAAAAAAAAAAAAAAAAAAAAAAAAAACAAAAAAAAAAAAAAAAAAAAAAAAAAAAAAAAAAAAAAAAAAAAAAAAAAAAAAAAAAAAGGGGGGAAAAAAAAAAAAAAAAAAAAAAAAAAAAACAAAAAAAAAAAAAAAAAAAAAAAAAAAAAAAAAAAAAAAAAAAAAAAAAAAAAAAAAAAAAAAAACAAAAAAAAAAAAAAAAAAAAAAAAAAAAAAAAAAAAAAAAAAAAAAAAAAAAAAAAAAAAAAAAAAAAAAAAAAAAAAAAAAAAAAAAAAAAAAAACAATCAACACCTGGTTTTACTTACCTAATTTGAATTGTTTGTTTGCTAGATATGATCTTCTTTGGATTTGTTAGCTTAATAATTTTTTACTTGCTAGGTGATACCATATTCTTTTTACATCTCTGTTCTTAAATCTTAAAATGCATGTTGTGGGCGCGTGGCTTCTGTACTGGCTCTTGTTCATTGGCTTATGTGGTTAAATTTGAGCTGGGGTTAGATTCATCTTAAATTCAATTATTACCTTTACTATAAATACTAAATCTGTGTGCTGCTGTTATTATGGTTTTATTTCTTAAGAAGTTTCCTGTGAAGAGTTTAAAAATGTAACTATAATTTTGCTCTGTCTATATCTCTGTGTGGAATGAGTGTCATTGGCTTAGCGTTCTAAAATTATTTTCAGGAAGTTCATGACTACTTGAGGACTATATGTCCTGACTTACATATTGCTCGAGGTGAATATGACGAAGAGACAAAATATCCTGAGACCAAAACACTAACTATTGGTCAATTCAAGTTGGGCCTGTGCCATGGTCATCAGGTATGACACCTAATTCCTTTTCTTTCTTTCTCCTTTGTCTATTTGTTAATTTTATTTTGGATATCACAAACCTCTCTCTGTTCCAGCTTTAGAATACCAAGATTACTTCACATTGTATTCCTCTTGCTAATTTAAATGTGTGGGCTTATTTATGAGAATGAAATTTCACCTTATTTTGCACATTGTTTGGTTGACTGTAGATATCCTTTTTTTAACAATTGCATTTTAGGCCTAATTATTTCTTTTGGGGGCAGACAGAGGGTATGTGTGTTGAACCCATACATTCTACTTGTAAAATCAAAATGCCATTTCCTCAAATACTGTGCTTTCTACTTTTCTTTCCATGAATTGTTGGTCAAATTCATGTTGCCAGATGGTTAAACTGGCTCACCTCATGCTTCCATTACTGACTTTCTTTTTATTCACTATTTCCTGTTTTTGCTCGATTTTGCCAGTCTTGCATGCAGTTCTGTCAACAAAATTATGTAGTAGATGGTGAAATTTGAGTATATTTAGAATGAGAGAGGCCAATATTTTTCCTTTAATCACTAACTTTCTTCAGGAGATTTACATCAACTCTGGCAATTTCTGCTTCTCAGCTTATATCACTATTGACATACTGTTACAATTCACAAATTAAGTTCTGTACCTAATAGACATTGTTTCAAAATGGTCTTGTCTGTAACAAAGAGAAATGATATAAAAAATCAAGCTATTTCCGTTGATCTTACCTAGTCATTTGAAAAAAGAAAATATTAATAAAAAAAAGAAAACTTTCCTTTTTCTTACTGAGAAAATGGTGTTACGCGCAAAGGTTAATGGTATGTTCATTAATGTAAATAATCTTTTCTCAAGTCAATAGCTTTTGGATTTTGGTGAATTAAGCAATAGTAATCAGTTTCAATGCTTGGTATTTAAAAGGTTATTCCTTGGGGGGACCTGGACTCACTAGCCATGCTTCAGAGACAACTGGATGTGGACATACTAGTGACTGGTCACACTCATCAGTTTACTGCTTACAAGCATGAGGGAGGAGTCGTCATTAATCCAGGGTCTGCTACAGGTGCTCACAGTAGTATCACCTATGATGTTAACCCTAGCTTTGTCCTCATGGACATTGACGGCCTACGTGTTGTGGTCTATGTTTATGAACTCATTGATGGTGAGGTTAAAGTTGACAAGATCGACTTTAAGAAGACCACTACCTCTCACTCTGCTCATTAAACGTAAAGCTTAGATTTTGTTTTGATTGATCTTTGCTTTGGTTTCACCAATATTCGTCAAGTTTGCAATGCATGTGATTCCATTATTTCTGTATGTGTGGAGAGTGGAAGCTTTTTGGTTTGTTAATTGATTGGCAAAGGAACAATTTTCAGATGACTTTCTGTTGGGCTTTCCCATATTTAGATGTAACTTTGATATAAATGATAATTGTGCATTTCTTTTACCAAGTCATGGAAGCGTCAAACTTTTATTTTCTCTATTGCCACTGCTTCTTCAAGGTGAGCCAGTAAGCCAGAAAGTTCTATATGTAGATTGAATACTTAAATAAACCATGTCCAATCTGAGAACCAATTTGAATAAGATTTTAACCCGAAACCCGAAGAATTTGTAAAATCCAAAACGGTTCTAATACAATTCAAAGGGAACAATATCCGAGCGGTCATTTGTAGACTGTTATTTGAGGCTGCTGTCTATTTTATTTGGCAAGAACGGAATTACCGACTTTTGAAAGGCACAAATAGGAATGTTGAAACTGTGAAACAAAAGATGTTTGAAGAAGTTAATTTCCGTCTGTTTTCTCTCAACTCCAAAGAAAACTTGAGGGGTCGAATGGGGTCTCCCCATGAGCTGTATTAATTCGGAAATTTGATGATGCCTATCCCAATGATTAGGTGGAGTAGTGAATGGTGTTGTTGGATGTAGAGGTCAAAATGAAGAGCGTTTAGTGCTCCCTGCTGCAGAAGATACCAAAAGGTGCTGGCTACCATCCATATGTAGCAGGAATTTGCTTGTCTGCTCATAATGGCTCAGCAAGTCTGCATTGTTTTTAAAAAAAGAAGAAAGCCACCACTGGTATTTATTATGAGTTCAGACACCTTCAATGGCCGTATTCCATTGTCCAGGTTACTTGTGTTCAGAGTTGGTTCGGCTGGAAGGCAGGTTGGTAGAGAGCTGTGGATCTGGGTAATTGTCCAGAGATATTCAGATGGAATCGCCACAACATATTTAGCAGCAAGCTTTTCCCTAGGAAAAATCTGCAGCTCTTTTTTCGTGATCAGCCCAGCAGCCTCTACAGTGGAGTCCCAAGTGATAGCAAATCACATTTTTCTTAAGCGGCTTTGTAATAAGACGGTTTGTATTCGTGCACAGTTTCATCCTTCCTATATTAGTAAAAATTGGCATATAGGGAGTGCCCATAGATTCTCAAACGTGCAGAAGCAGATCGACAGGAATAATGTTTTCAAATGGACCAGACTGAGCTGGTACCTATGGGCGAGGAGGATTACCAAGTTGCTATGGCATTGGCAGTGGGTTTCGCGTGATAAGATCCCTGATTCAGCTACTGGAAAAAATGGAAATTGGTCTCAAAATGACATCTCCAGCAATCTTTGGACATCTCTGGTGTTCATGAGGATGTATAAGTGCGCTGCAAAAAGATGTCTGGTACTTACATTTGAGCAAGTTGTGGTAATTACGTCCTTTTTTTCCATGATAGGTTTTTTTTCGACGAATAATGATATGCTTACAATTAAGTCATAATATATAATCATATAAAAATTATACAAAATTTGTGTAAAATAACTACTTTATCTTATAGTTTTTTGTTTAGTTATAAATATGATTGTATGACTAATAACGTTATTATTGTGTGACAAGATATGATTAGCCGGAAAATGGGCCAGCAACTTTCAATCCTTGGTTATTTAGTCCTTGTCTCCTGTTTATTTTGTGATATTGGGCCTGATGGATCTTTTGTATAGGCCTTCTTTAGGCTTTAGCTCTCATGGATTGTATATCCTTGGCCTTTTCTAGCATCTTGTGTAGTAAAGTCCCTTGGGCCTGTCTAAGGTTCTCCTTAGCCAGGGACTCCCCCTTCTTAGGATTGTGTATGATTATGCATCCTCTTTCGCCAAACGCGACACTTTTCAACTCCAGTACAATACACATTATGTATCATCTAGTGAAGCCAGAGCTGACCCAATTGCTACAAATCTTGGCAACTAAACACCGATTACCCAATGTCGCTTCCCTCTTGCAAAAATGCAAAGACAAGCACCAACTCAATCAAGTGCATGCCCATATGATAGCCACGGGCTTGATACAATATCCGCCTGCAGCAAGCAAACTTGTTGCAGCATTTGCCGTAAGTACCGTCTTCGGCGCTACTTCTACTGCTCGTTCAATTGCTGAGCGAGTCAGGGGCCTCGATTCTTACACTTGGAACACCATCATTAGAGGTTATTTGGAGGAAAATAAACCTAAAAATGCGTTTTTGGTTTACTCTTGTATGAGAAAAAAAGCCTTGCAAGTTGACACTTACACCCTCATGTTTGTTACCAAAGCGTGTGGGTTAATATCATTGACTCTTGGAGAGCAGATTCATGTTCAAATTTGCAAACTGGGTTTTGAATCCGAGATTATAATTCAAACCGCTTTGCTAAAGGTGTATGCGTCGTTTGGTGAGCTTAGTGATATGGACCAATTATTCGACGAAATGCCTTACAGAGACATGGTTACATGGAATTCACTTATTGCTGTTTATGCGCAACATAGTTCTCATTTTAAGGTGCTTGAATTATTACGTGCCATGGTGTACAATGGTTTGAGACCCAATGAATCGACTGCTGTAAGCATGCTTTCTGCTTTCTCTTCTTTGAAAGCGTTAAGGGAGGGTAAAGTTGTTCATTGTTTTGCGGTCAGGAACTTTGTTAATTTAGATGTTTTTGTGTACAATGCTTTGATTGGCATGTATTCAAAATGTGGGAATTTGCCATACGCTCTTCGGATTTTTAAATTGATGCCAGTAAGGAGTGTGGTTTCATGGACTTCTATGATCAATGGTTATTGTGATAACAATTTTCCGAATGAGGCATTGGATTTGTTCAAACAAATGGAGTCTAAAGGTGTAAAACCAGATGAGATCACCATGTTAAGTGTTGTTTCAATTTGCTCAAAATTGGGCAGTTTCGAGCTTGGAGAGTGGATTGACCAGTATGTTGAGAAGAGTGGGTTTGCAAAAGGGAGTCTTTCTATAGCAAATGCACTTATTAATATGCATGCCAAATGTGGTAATATCGAGAAAGCTTGTCAAATTTTTGATGGGATTCCGGAGAAAACTCTGGTCTCTTGGACTAGTATTATACATGGACTAGCAGTGCACGGGCAAGGAATTTTGGCTTTGGTTCGGTTCTCCCAAATGCTAAGGGAAGGGTTTCAACCAGATGGTATTGTCTTCCTGAGCATCTTATCTGCATGCAGCTATGCAGGGTTGGTTGATGAGGGACGAAAATGCTTTGATTCAATGATAAAAGATTATCATTTGGAACCATGGCAGGAGCACTATACGTGCATGGTGGATCTTTTATGTAGAGCTGGCTTGATCAATGAGGCTTTCAAGTTCGTAGTTAATATGCCAGTTGAACCAGATCCAATTATGCTGCGAATTTTGCTGAGGGCATGTCAAAATCAAGGGGATATTGATACTGCTAGTCGAATTATGAACTATTTGTATCAGCTGTGTCCAAAGAGGAGCGAGGACTACCTACTTATATCAAATTTATATGCCACAGTCTCCAAGTGGGCTGCTGCTGCTGAAGTTAGGGACCAAATGAAATTTAGGGGATTAATTAACCGAAATCCTGGTCGTAGTTCTATCGAGGTAAATCAATGTATGTAGATTATAATGTTATATTTTTGGTCATTTAGCCCGCATTATTGGGGTTAGGATGTTGGAAAAATTATTTTTGCTGAAATTTGGGGTAGAACTTGTTAGAACAATTCCTATTCAAGTTATAAACAGAGTGAGAATATTTGTGTTCGCTGGTTGGAGAAGTTGTTTTAGCTGAAATCTGAGGTAGAAGTTATAAACTAAGTCGTAAAACTATAAACAAATTATGTTTTAGATAGGGAATCGTTAACCGAAGAGGAAAACAGAAAACTCTTCTACAAATATTAATTCCACTAATCAAATTATATTCATTATACTGAATTTGTCTAGCTGTTTCCACTTAAGTTTTCACAGATGTCAAACCTCTACAAAGATTTTTGCGAAGTATTCCCGGGTGAACCATTGCCAAAACCTGAAGATGACACAAGAACTAGCGCAAAGTTCTCCATTAAGATTCTCCTATGGCACAAATTCAAACCTCTTTATTTAGAAGAAATTGAAGTAGTAAACATCCTTCATAGTCACAGAACATTCGAGGTGGAACAAGATCGATTTATATATAACAATGATACATCCAAATCTACCATAGAAGCTATGCTTTCTACCATGTCCATCCCTGTAAAGGCATCCCTAGTAAAGGAAATATTGAGTTATGTTAAAGAAATGACAAAAAATAATATTTACGCAAGATACAAAATTCCAAGTATGCATGTTCACATCGGGATTATTGTTGATAAACCAGCAGAAGTTCCTAGGGATTATGGGGTGACTGATTTGAAGCAAAATTCATCATCCATTTTGGAGATAGTTAAAGTTGAAGCATCAAATGAAGCACCTACATGCGCAATTTGTTTGGAAGAAGTTGTGTTTGGATCTCTGGCCACACGTATGCCTTGTTCACATGTTTTTCATAGTGGTTGCATTGGTCATTGGTTAAGCAAGAATGAAGTTTGTCCGTTATGTAGGTTTGAGATGATCTAACTCTATTTTGAACGAAAAGTATTATCGAAACAATAATAACAATAATATTATACATATGAAGTTGGGATTCTAACTTTGTATGTTAAATGATATGGTTGTTTTTGTGTCACCAACACATTAACTATAGGATGTGTTGTTGACACAAGCATATTATTTTATTATATTATCACTCTCTTTATTCTCTTTCTCTTATTGTGAGGCATGGCCAATCAACATTGTAAACCCTGATGATGAATCACAAACTTGCATCATGTTCTCTGTTGCCATTGATTACTATTTAACACTTCCTCCATTGGCTGATTCAATGGAGTGGAGTGAACTTGAATTTGGAGACTTTAAAAAAAATCTTAATCCAAAGAAAACTCGAGGTGGAACGTGATCTGCATCACTAGAAAAATGTATGTCCCTGCATAGAGATAGCGTTCGCAAAGACAAATCCTGCGTTGGGAATGTATTTCTCCCGCGTCAAAACCTGCGTTTGTATCGGGTCTTATACAGTAACGGTATTTAATTGGGAAGTATGATTGGGTATCTGACCCTATTAGTCCGTTCTTGTAAGAGACGTTGGGATATTTCAAAGTCGCTGGCGCCAACCAACTCCCGTTGGGACACCCTGGGCTGGAATTGAGTCGATGTAGCATTCCCGGCGCCAATACAGGGGCGTCAAGGAAAACGCAATACACCAACAGTACCTTATACGTGGGGAGAATTCTGTTAAACACCAATGAGGGATGGCGTCAAAGTAATATCTTAATTCCAACACCGTACTTTGGCTTGGGGAATTGCATCGGAGCAAACAAAGTTTCCAGTAGTGATGGCGACACTTGCCATTCAACAACAATAGAAGGTATGCTTTCCGCCATGAATATTCCTACGAACCTTTCATGGTAGATAACATATTAACATGTGCCCGAGAGATGACAAATAACAATATCTATTCAAATAATAAGGTGTTACATAAGCGAGTCTGCATTAGAAAATTTTGTCGATGAATTGCCAAACGTTCCTGAAGATGATGACCACCCAAACACAGTGCCTGCAAGCAAGTTATCAATTGGAGAGTTGAAGATGGTTAAAGTTAAAGAATAAACAAATTCATGTCCAAATGCGAGTCTGTATTTGGTTTATTAGAAGCTGCACGAATGCCTTGTTCACATATTTTTTTGTTTATTATGAGCAAAGTAATATTCTACCTCAATTCTAGATTTTGATTTTCTAGTAGAGTTTAACAATAATTGAACCTCCAATTAGTGTAAAGCTCATCAAACTGTAGACAGACTTACGCAATTAAAAAAGACTTGAAGAAAGAGTCCTGTTTTAACACAAGTCATTACAAAAGATTAAAGACACTAATTTCCTATTCCGCCAAGGACATTCATGAAATTAGAAACTTCAATCTCCATAAAACTCTTCTCCTTTCCCTAACTGCGTCTGGATTTATACTACTAATCCTACTCCAATTATCACATTGTTTCTCTATATATGCATATAACCTGCCACAACAATTAATGCTTATTACTACTTCTATCTTTCTCACTTCTTCCACCGTTCCACTTTCAGTTCTTAATTTCCACCATTGTTTTCAGTTAAACTTCCGCTTAACTTAATTTTTACAAGATGTCAAACCTCTGCAAAGATTTTTGCGAAATGTTCTCGGGTGATCCATTGCGAAAACCTCAGTTTCATAGCACAAACTTCTCCTTTAAGATTTTTCTCTGGCGTAAGTGTGTACCTCCTGGTTTCGATGAACATGACATACAGTACATCTTTCAGAGTCGGAGAAAATTCGAGGTGGAACGAGATCGATTAATAAATAATGATGCATCCAAGTCTACCATCAAAGCTATGCTTTCTACCATGTCCATCCCTGTTAAAGCATCTCTAGTGGACGAAATATTGATTTATATTAAAGAAATGACAGACGATAATTTTTACACAAGTTTGGATATTAACATAGGGTTGTCTGTTGATACACCAGTAGAAATATTTCCTAGGGATTATGGGGTGACAGATTCATCAATTTTGGAGATAGTTAAAGTTGAAGCATCAAAAGAACCATCTATATGTGTAATTTGTTTGGAAGAAGTTGTGTTTGGATCTGTGGCCACGCGCATGCCTTGTTCACATGTTTTTCATAGTGATTGCATTGGCAATTGGCTAAACCAGAGGGAAGTTTGTCCATTATGTAGGTTTCAGCTGAACTGATTTTAGTTTAATTTAACTGCTTGAAGAAGATGCAGGATCGATCTTTCATTATGTATTTAATTAGCTAGTTAGAATGATTTTTCCGCATCCTATTTTACTATTAGATTCTTGTAGAAATTAATTAAACAACTGCTAATCTAATGAACATTATACAAGCTCAAATGATCAGGTAAACCACAATTTTATTGTGGTAAGTGACTCCAAGGTTTGAACCCAAAAACTTAAGAAAGAGAACAAACCTCCTTGACCGTCAAACTAACCCTTTAAGTTAGATGGGTTAGTGTTTGTTCTTCGAACGATGACAAACTTGAATTTTTCAGATTATCTTCATATTGTATTAAAACAAATTGATGAATTAATTGACCAATTCCTTTTTAAAAAAAAATTATAAAAAGGTTTGTTGAAGAAAAGAACATTACACTATTGTGGTATGAGTAATATTGCATTTACACAACTCTTTTACACCATTTTTATTATACTATGATGTGGCATATGTCACAACCACATAAATTCTATTATAATATTAAAAATTTAAAATCATGCCTTTCGATGATAGAATTCAACGTCCTATACTTCTTTTAAGTAAGGTAACCCCTACTCACCAATAAAATATAGGGTATAGGTCCACCAATTTGGGCTTGTTTCTTTTTTATTCATACCCGGTCCGGTCCGGTCCGTTCTTTTACGGGTGGGCCAAGTTCGCAGAAATTAAAAAAAAAAAAAAAAAAAAAATGTGAAACATATGCCTTGTTCACATGTTTTTCATAGTGGTCGCATAAGTAATTAGTTAAATAAGAATGAAGTTTGTCCGTTACGTAGATTTGAGATGAATTAACTATATTTTGAACGAGAAGTATTATCATAATAATAATACTATACATACGAAGTTAAGATTCTAATTAACTTTGCCTGTTAAATGATGTGGTTATTTATGTGTCAGCAAGGTACAAGATGCTAGGATAAAAATGATAAGCTTTCTAATTAATGTGGTGGTGATAAAGAGGAGAATTATTTTATTATATTATCTATTACATTGAAGTCATCTCTTTGTTCTCTTTCTCTCTTATTGTGAGGCATGGCCGATCAACATTGTAAACCCTAATGATGAATCTCGAACTTGCATCATCTTCTCTGTTGCCATTAATTACTATTTAACACTTCCTCCATTGGCTGATTCAATGGAGTGGAGTGAACTTGAAAATTTGGAGACTTAAAAAAAAATCTTGATCGAGAGAAAACTCGACGTAGAACGTGATCTGCATCACTAGAACATGTATGTCTCTGCACAGAGACAACGTTGGCAAAGACAAAGCCTGTGTCGGGAATGTATTTCTCCTGCGCCAAAACCTGCGTCTGTATCTCGTCTTGCAAGAGACGTTGGGATATTTCAAAGTAGCTGGTGCCAACCAACTCGCGTTGGGACACCCTGGGCTGGAATTGAGTCGAGGTAGCTTTCACAGAGCCAATACAGGGGTGTGGGTGGGAAAACGCAATACACCAGCGGTACCTTATACGTGGGGAGAATTCTATTAAACACCAATGAGGGATGGCGTCAACGTAATATCTTAATTCCAACGTCGCACTTTGGCGTGGGGAATTGCATTGGAGCAAACAAAGTTTCCATTATTGATGGCGACACTTGCCATACAACAACAATAAAAGGTATGTTTTCCGCCATGAATATTCCTACGAAACCAGTCATGGTAGATATAAAATATTAACATGTGCTCGAGAGATGACAAATAACAATATCTATTCAAATAATAAGGTGTTGCATATGCGAGTCTGCATTACAAAATTTGTCGATGGATTGCCGAACGTTCCTGAAGATGATGACCACCCAAACACGGTGCCTGCAAGCAAGTAAATTCATGTCCAAGCAAGTCTAGATTTTGATGTTCTAGTAGAGTTTAACTATCATTGAACCAGATAAAAGAAGAAAAAAAAACCTCCAATTGGTGTAAAGCTCATCAAACTGTAGACAAATTTATTAATTTAACAAAGACTTGAAGAAAGAGTCCTGTTTTAAGACGAGTCATTACAAAAGATAAAGACACTAATTTCCTATTCCGCCAAGGACATTCATGAAATTAGGAACTTCAATCGCCATAACACTCTTCTCCTTTAGCTTCAAACTCTCTCTTTCTCTCTCCCTAACTACGTCAGGATTTATACTACTAATCCTATTCCAATTATCACATTGTTTCTCTATATATGCATAACCTGCCACAACCATTAATGCTATTATTACCACGTACTTCTATCTTTCTCACTTCTTCAAGAAATCAATCTACTCTCTTCTTCCACTGTTCGACTTTCAGTTCTTAATTTCCACCATTGTTTTCAGTTAAACTTCCGTTTAACTTAATTTTTACAAGATGTCAAACCTCTACAAAGATTTTTGCATAATATTCCCCGGTGATCCATTGCGAAAACCTCAAAATGATTTCTCCTTTAAGATTTTTCTCTGGCATAAATTTGTTCCTCCTGGTTTTGATGAACATGACAGTGTGCACACCCTTCAGAGTCGTAGAATGTTCGAGGTGGAAAGAGATCGATTAATAAATAATGATGCATCGAAATCTACCATTGAAGCTATGCTTTCTACCATGTCCATCCCTGTTAAAGCATCTCTAGTGGACGAAATATTGATTTATGTTAAAGAAATGACAGACGATAATCTTTACACAAGTTTGGATATTAACATGGGGTTTTTTGTTGATACACCAGTAGAAATACTTCCTAGGGATTATGGGGTGACAGATCCATCAGTTTTGGAGATAGTTAAAGTTGAAGCATCAAAAGAACCATCTATATGTGTAATTTGTTTGGAAGAAGTTGTGTTTGGATCTCTGGGCACGCGCATGCCTTGTTCACATGTTTTTCATAGTGATTGCATTGGTAATTGGCTAAACGAGAGGCAAGTTTGCCCATTATGTAGGTTTCGGCTGAAGTAACGTTAGGATTTAATTCAACTGCTTGAAGAAGATGCATGATCTTTCATTATGTATTTAATTAGCTAGTTAGAATGATTTTTGCACATCCTATTTTACTATTTGATTCTTGTAGAACTTCTTTCTTTATATATCTATATATATGGTATTACTACATTGAAGTAAATAACTAATATCTTTAATCAATTGATTATTTTTTGAGGCTTTCATTATTTATCCAAGAGATGGGTTAGTGTTTTTTCTTTTTGGTAATCGGAGTGTCCGAGCTAGCATTGCATGCATCTCAATTAATCATCGGGTTATAAACACCCTGCAAACCCAAATGACTAAGTAAGTCATAATATTATTTTGGTCGGTGGTTCTAAGAGTTTGAACCCAAGAACTTAAGGAATGGAGCAAACCTCCATGATCAGAATAGATCTAGCCGGAAATGACCAAAATAGATCTAGTCATTTCCGACTAGATCTACGGTCATCTGATCATTTTTAGCCATCAATATGGTCAGAAACAGCCATGTCGGCAACTCTCGACGATTTTTAGCGATTTTCAGCAACTTCCGGCGACGAAAGACGATGGCCCGCGGTGGTGGCTGGCGACTGGTAGTGGCTTGGGGTGGGTGGGGGTGATTTTGTTACAAATTAAAGTTTTATATAAGCTGGAGTGTTTTAGCTAAATCTGAAATGTTGGGGGTTAAAAAAATTATTCAAAAATTAATAATAAAAATAATATTATATTAATATTTTAAAATGAGGGTAATTTAGTAATTTAAATAACATATCCACCAATTTATTTCTCTCAACCAAATATATTAATATAATATACCCACCAATTCATTCCAACTAACCAAACGCATTTTCTTAAGGGTGCATTTGGTTCAGGGAATATTGTATTACGGGGGAATGTTGTATTATTGGAAAGATAGATTATCAAAGAATCTTTAGAGAAATGTTTTTGGTTGGTTGGAATAAATTGGTGGGTATGTTATAATAATATATTTGGTTGGGAGAATAAATGAGTGGGTATATTATGTAGATTACTAAATTATCCTCCTTTTTAAATAATAATATAATATTATTTTTATTATTTTTTTATTCTATTATTTTTAAATTATTTATTTTAACCCCCTATATTTGAAATTTTTCTAAAACACCTCAGCTATATAAAACTTTAATTTATAGCAAAATCACCCCCACCCACCCCAAGCCACTGCTGGCAGCCAACTACCATTGCTGGCAGCCAACCACCATTGCTGGCAGTCGTCGTAATAGCGCACGACTGATCGAATCTGGCTATTCATGCTCCGGTAAGATCTTTGATCCATAGTAAAAAATGGCTAGATCTGGCCGTTTCACGGCAGAAGATGTGGCCGTGAAATGGTTAGATCCGGTCGTTTCCAACCATGGATCATAAATCCATGGTCGAAAATATCCTTACCAACACACGACCGGCAAGATCTCGTCAGTCTTGCCCCGATATGACGACTTTCACCAGTGGCCAACGGTTGTGGCTAGTGGCTGGCGGTGGTCTTGGGTGGTTGGAGGTATTTTGTTAACTTTTAAAATTTTTTTTGGCTGGGGTGTTTTAGCTATATTTTCAAATGTAAGGGGTCTGGGTAATTGTTATTTGGTAGACATATGAGGTCAAAATTAAGATTAATTCTGTAATCTTATATTAACACCCCTTGGGGAGGTAATTTGATTACCCCCAATACTACTAACAGCAAACATTATTTGTAATAAAAGATCACGTAATATTTTATTACTTGACAACCAAACGAGGGAATCTTGAAAATTAAACAAAGATTACAGGATTAATCTTATATCACCTTGAACCAAATGCAACCTAAAGATTCCCAGTAATCTTCAAGGTAATAACTTTCTATTAATATAATATTCCCAGTAATCCAACATTCCTTGAACCAAACACACCCTTATTATTATTCTACATCATTACTAGTTGTTGAACTGGTAGGTCTGTGAGTTTGGTATACTGTTTTATTTATAAGGGGGCGTTTGGATCATATAATGTTTTTATTATAGGAGGATATTATATTAACGGAAAGATAGATCACCTTGAAGATTACTAGGATTGTTTAGAAAATGTGTTTAGTTGCTTTGAATAAATTGGTGAGTAATATGTTTGGTTGGGAGGATAAATGGGTAGGTATGTTATATAGATTACTAAATTGCCCTCCTTTTTAAATATTAATATAATAGTATTTTTTACTACTATTTTTTGAATCATTTCTTTTAACCCCCTATATTTGAAATTTTGCTAAAATACCCCAGCCATATAAAACTTTAATTTATAGTAAAATCACCCCCACCAACCCCAAGCCACTGCCGGCAACCAACTACCACCGTTGGCCGCTACTAACAGTAGACGAAATGGTGCATGACTGGTTGTATATGGCTAGCCATGCATTAGTAAAGCCATTTCTGGGTTTCACGGCCAGATCTATGGCCATTTCATGGACAAAGATGTGGTCGTTTCATGACCATAGATCTAGCTGTGAAAAGACTAGATCTTTGGCCGTACCGTTTCACAACCACATCTTTGGCTGTGAAACAGCCATATAAACGCTAGATCTTGTTGTTTTTGGCCATGAATCTGTGATCATGGCCGCATAAGGCCTTATCGGGGCATTACCAGTCAGATCCCACCAATTGTGCACCATTACGTAACTGATGTTGGAAAACGGCGGTGGTGATTAACGACCGGCGATGATCTTTGGGTGGTTGGGGGTATTTTGTTAACTTTTAAATTTTTTTGTGGCTGTGGTGTTTTAGCTAATTTCTCAAATGTAGGGGGGTTGGGTAATTGTTATTTGGTAGACATTTGAAGACAATTGTGTCTGAAATGGTATTTAATTAAGGGCGAAATATGTAAAAAAAATAAGATTACCCAGTAATGTTTTAATCCCGCGCGGGAGGTGGGGTATTGGATTACCCCCAATATTACCAACATTAAACACTATTTCTATTTACAATAAAAGATTCTCATAATATTTTATTACTTGTAAACCAAACACTGGAGCATATAAGATTACCTCTGTTATCTTATATACCCCCGATCCAAACCCCCCGAAGAGTATTAACAAAACTAATAAAAGCAGAATTATTATCAGCTTAATATAATAAATAAAACTATTATCTATAGTCACCATATTCATATAAGTGTTTCTAATGATGTTACGAATTCCTAAGAAGATTTATTTTTGAGGTTATCAGATCATTTGAGAGGTGGGTTGGTGTTTGATCTTTAAATCATGGTTTTAAAACCTGGCCGGTTGAACCGAGACTTGGAGACTTCATCGGGTTAGGTTATCAATTTTACTATTTATCTCAAACCTTAAAAATTAGAACGATGATCGGCAACCAATGGGTGGTGGAATGTTGGGGCTTTTGAAAAGGAAGGGCTAGTAAGTTGAAAGGTGATGACAGAGTTGATTTTCGGTGAGTGAACTGACCGAAAATCACAGAAATAAATCAGCGGCATCAACCTACTATTGCTGTTGATTGGCGAGGCAAATAAGGGTGGGGTGAGATGAGTTTTGGTCAGGAGGCTGAGGGGAGAGTTTTTGTGGTAATGGGGTGTGTTTTCGACGCCAGAAACAAACCCTCCTTGACCGTCAAACTAACCCTTTAGTTAGATGGGTTAGTGTTTGTTCTTCGAACGATGACAAACTTGAATTTTTCAGATTATCTTCATATTGTATTAAAAATTGATGAATTAATTGACCAATTCCTTTAAAAAAAAATTATAAAAAGGTTTGTTAAGAAAAGAACATTACACTATTGTGGTATGAGTAATATTGCATTTACACAACTCTTTTACACCATTTTTATTATACTATGATGGCATATGTCACAACCACATAAATTCTATTATAATATTAAAAATTTAAAATCATGCCTTTCGATGATAAATTCAACGTCCTATACTTTTTTTAAGTAAGTAACCCCTACTCACCAATAAAATATAGGGTATAGGTCCACCAATTTGGGCTTGTTCTTTTTTATTCATACCCGGTCCGGTCCGGTCCGTTCTTTTACGGGGGGCCAAGTTCGCAGAAATTAAAAAAAAAAAAAAAAAAAAATGTGAACATATGCCTTGTTCACATGTTTTTCATAGTGGTCGCATAAGTATTAGTTAAATAAGAATGAGTTTGTCCGTTACGTAGATTTGAGATGAATTAACTATTTTTGAACGAAAGTATTATCATAATAATATATATCATACGAAGTTAGAGTCTAATTAACTTTGCCTGTTAATGATGTGGTTATTTATGTGTCAGCAAGGTACAAGATGCTAGGATAAAAATGATAAGCTTTCTAATTAATGTGGTGGTGATAAAGAGGAGAATTATTTTATTATATTATCTTACATTGAAGTCATCTCTTTGTTCTCTTTCTCTCTTATTGTGAGGCATGGCCGATCAACATTGTAAACCCTAATGATGAATCTCGAACTTGCATCATCTTCTCTGTGCCATTAATTACTATTTAACACTTCCTCCATTGGCTGATTCAATGGAGTGGAGTGAACTTGAAAATTTGGAGACTTAAAAAAAATCTTGATCGGAGAAAACTCGACGTAGAACGTGATCTGCATCACTAGAACATGTATGTCTCTGCACAGAGACACGTTGGCAAAGACAAAGCCTGTGTCGGAATGTATTTCTCCTGCCCAAAACCTCGTGTCTGTATCTCGTCTTGCAAGAGACGTTGATATTTCAAAGTAGCTGGTGCCAACCAACTCGCGTTGGACACCCTGGGCTGGAATTGAGTCGAGGTAGCTTTCACGAGCCAATACAGGGGTGTGGGTGGAAAACGCAATACACCAGCTACCTTATCGTGGGAGAATTCTATTAAACACCAATGAGGGATGGCGTCAACGTAATATCTTATTTCCAACTCGCACTTGGCGTGGGGAATTGCATGGAGCAAACAAAGTTTCCATTATTGATGGCGACACTTGCCACAAACAACA
This sequence comes from Pistacia vera, assembly GCF_008641045.1. NCBI lineage: Eukaryota > Viridiplantae > Streptophyta > Magnoliopsida > Sapindales > Anacardiaceae > Pistacia > Pistacia vera. The sequence goes on along the minus strand of NW_022195993.1, from coordinate 172,785 downwards.
ATAAAGGTATGTTTTCCGCATGATATTCCTACGAAACCATTCATGGTAGAATAAATATTAACGGTGCTCGAGAGATGACAAATAACAATATCTATTCAAATAATAAGGTGTTGCATATGCGAGTCTGCATTACAAAATTTGTCGATGGATTGCCGAACGTCCTGAAGATGATGACCACCCAAACAGGTGCCTGAAGCAAGTAATTCATGTCCAAGCAGTCTAGATTTTGATCTTCTGAGTTTAACTATCATTGAACCAGATAAAGAAGAAAAAAAAAAACCTCCATTGGTGTAAAGCTCATCAAACTGTAGACAAATTTATTAATTTAACAAAGACTTGAAGAAAGAGTCCTGTTTTAAGACGAGTCATTACAAAAGATAAAGACACTAATTTCCTATTCCGCCAAGGACATTCATGAAATTAGGAACTTCAATCGCCATAACACTCTTCTCCTTAGCTTCAAACTCTCTCTTTCTCTCTCCCTAACTCGTCAGGATTTATACTACTAATCCTATTCCAATTATCACATGTTTTCTCTATATATGCATAACCTGCCACAACCATTAATGCTATTATTACACGTACTTCTATCTTTCTCACTTCTTCAAGAAATCAATCTACTCTCTTCTTCCACTGTTCGACTTTCAGTTCTTAATTTCCACCATTGTTTTCAGTTAAACTTCCGTTTAACTTAATTTTTACAAGATGTCAAACCTCTACAAAGATTTTTGCATAATTTCCCGTGATCCATTGCGAAAACCTCAAAATGATTTCTCCTTTAAGATTTTTCTCTGGCATAAATTTGTCCTCCTGGTTTTGATGAACTGACAGTGTGCACACCCTTCAGAGTCGTAGAATGTTCGAGGTGGAAAGAGATCGATTAATAAATAATGATGCATCAAATCTACCATTGAAGCTATGCTTTCTACCATGTCCACCTGTTAAAGCATCTCTAGTGGACGAATATTGATTTATGTTAAGAAATGACAGACGATAATCTTTACACAAGTTTGGATATTAACATGGGGTTTTTGTTGATACACCAGTAGAAATTTCCTAGGGTTATGGGGTGACAATCCATCAGTTTTGGAGATAGTTAAATTGAAGCATCAAAAGAACCATCTATAGTGTAATTTGTTTGGAGAAGTTGTGTTTGGATCTCTGGCACCGCATGCTTGTTCACATGTTTTTCATAGTGATTGCATTGGTAATTGGCTAAACGAAGGCAATTTGCCCATTATGTAGGTTTCGGCTGAGTAACGTTAGGATTTAATTCAACTGCTTGAAGAAGATGCATGCTTTCATTATGTATTTAATTAGCTAGTTAATGATTTTGCACATCCTATTTACTATTTGATTCTTGTAGAACTTCTTTCTTTATATACTATATATATGGTATACTACATTGAAGTAAATAACTAATATCTTTAATCATTGATTATTTTTTGAGGCTTTCATTATTTATCCAAAGATGGGTTAGTGTTTTTTTTTTGGTAATCGGAGTTTCCGAGCTAGCATGCATGCATCTCAATAATCATCGGGTTATAAACACCCTGCAAACCCAAATGACTAAGTAAGTCATAATTATTTTGGTCGGTGGTTCTAAGAGTTTGAACCCAGACTTAAGGAATGGAGCAAACCTCCATGATCAGAATAGATCTAGCCGGAAATGACCAAATAGATCTAGTCATTTCCGACTAGATCTACGGTCATCTGATCATTTTTAGCCATCATATGGTCAGAAACAGCCATGTCGGCACTCTCGACGATTTTTAGCGATTTTCAGCAACTTCCGGCGACGAAAGACGATGGCCCGCGGTGGTGGCTGGCGACTAGTGGCTTGGGGTGGGTGGGGGTGATTTTGTTACAAATTAAAGTTTTATAAGCTGGAGTGTTTTAGCTAAATCTGAAATGTTGGGGGTTAAAAAAATTATTCAAAAATTAATAATAAATAATATTATATTAATATTTAAAATGAGGGTAATTTAGTAATTTAAATAACATATCCACCAATTTATTTCTCAACCAAATATATTAATATATATACCCACCATTCATTCCAACTAACCAAACCATTTTCTTAAGGGTGCATTTGTTCAGGGAATATTGTTTACGGGGGAATGTTGTATTTGGAAAGATAGATTATCAAGAATCTTTAGAGAATGTTTTTGGTTGGTTGGAATAAATTGGTGGGTATGTTATAATAATATTTGGTTGAGATAAATGAGTGGGTATATTATGTAGATTACTAAATTATCCTCCTTTTAAATATATATAATATTATTTTTATTATTTTTTATTCATATTTTTAAATTATTTATTCTCTGTTGCTATTGATTACTATTTAACACTTCCTCCATTGGCTGATTCAATGGAGTGGAGTGAACTTGAATTTGGAGACTTCAAAAAAATCTTAATCCAAAGAAAACTCGAGGTGGAACGTGATCTGCATCACTAGAAAAATGTATATCCCTGCATAGAGATAGCATTGGCAAAGACAAATCCTGCGTTGGGAATGTATTTCTCCCGCGTGAAAACCTGCGTTTGTATCGGGTCTTATACAGTAACGGTATTTAATTATGAAGTATGATTGGGTAGCTGACCCTATTAGTCCGTTCTTGCAAGAGACGTTGGGATATTTCAAAGTAGCTGGCACCAACTAACTCGCGTTGGGACACCCTTGGCTGGAATTGAGTCGAGGTAGCATTCCCGACGCCAATACAGGGGCGTCGGGGAAAACGCAATACACCAACGGTACCTTATACGTGGGTAGAATTCTGTTAAACACCAATGAGGGATGGCGTCAACGTAATATCTTAATTCCAACACCGTACTTTGGCGTGGGGAATTGCATCGGAGCAAACAAAGTTTCCAGTAGTGATGGCGACACTTGCCATACAACAACAATAGAAGGTATGCTTTCCGCCATGAATATTCCTACGAACCTTTCATGGTAGATAAAATATTAACATGTGCCCGAGAGATGACAAATAACAATAATATCTATTCAAATAATAAGGTGTTACATAAGCGAGTCTGCATTGGAAAATTTGTCGATGAATGGCCAAACGTTCCTGAAGATGATGACCACCCAAACACAGTGCCGGCAAGCAAGTCATCAATTGGAGAGTTGAAGATAGTTAAAGAATAAACAAATTCATGTTCAAATGCGAGTCTCTATTTGGTTTATTAGAAGCTGCACGAATGTCTTGTTCACATATTTTTTGTTTATTATGAACAAAGTAATATTCTACCTCAATTCTAGATTTTGATTTTCTGGTAGAATTTAACAATAATTGAACTTCCAATTAGTGTAAAGCTCATCAAACTGTAGACAGACTTACGCAATTAACAAAGACTTGAAGAAAGAGTCCTGTTTTAACACAAGTTATTACAAAAGATTAAAGACACTAATTTCCTATTCCGCCAAGGACATTCATGAAATTAGAAACTTCAATCTCCATAAAACTCTTCTCCTTTCCCTAACTGCGTCTGGATTTATACTACTAATCCTACTCCAATTATCACATTGTTTCTCTATATATGCATATAACCTGCCACAACAATTAATGCTTATTACTACTTCTATCTTTCTCACTTCTTCCACCGTTCCACTTTCAGTTCTTAATTTCCACCATTGTTTTCAGTTAAACTTCCGCTAAACTTAATTTTTACAAGATGTCAAACCTCTGCAAAGATTTTTGCGAAATGTTCTCGGGTGATCCATTGCGAAAACCTCAGTTTAATAGCACAAACTTCTCCTTTAAGATTTTTCTCTGGCGTAAGTGTGTACCTCCTGGTTTCGATGAACATGACATACAGTACATCTTTCAGAGTCGCAGAAAATTCGAGGTGGAACGAGATCGATTAATAAATAATGATGCATCCAAGTCTACCATTAAAGCTATGCTTTCTACCATGTCCATCCCTGTTAAAGCATCTCTAGTGGACGAAATATTGATTTATATTAAAGAAATGACCGCCGATAATTTTCACACAAGTTTGGATATTAACATAGGGTTGTCTGTTGATACACCAGTAGAAATATTTCCTAGGGATTATGGGGTGACAGATTCATCAATTTTGGAGATAGTTAAAGTTGAAGCATCAAAAGAACCATCTATATGTGTAATTTGTTTGGAAGAAGTTGTGTTTGGATCTCTGGCCACGCGCATGCCTTGTTCACATGTTTTTCATAGTGATTGCATTGGTAACTGGCTAAACCAGAGGGAAGTTTGTCCATTATGTAGGTTTCAGCTGAACTGATTTTAGTTTAATTTAACTGCTTGAAGAAGATGCAGGATCGATCTTTCATTATGTATTTAATTAGCTAGTTTGAATGATTTTTCCACATCCTATTTTACTATTTGATTCTTGTAGAAATTAATTAAACAACTACTAATCTAATGAACATTATACAAGCTCAAATGGTCAAGTAAACTATAATGTTATTATGGTAAGTGACTCCAAGATTTGAATCCAAGAACTTAAGAAAGAGAACAAACCTCTTTGACTGCCAGACCAAAACCTGCATCTGTATCGCGTCTTGCAAGAGACGTTGGGATATTTCAAAGTAGCTGGTGCCAACCAACTCGCGTTGGGACACCCTGGGCTGGAATTGAGTCGAGGTAGCTTTCACAAAGCCAATACAGGGGTGTGGGTGGGAAAATGCAATACACCAGCGGTACCTTATACGTGGGGAGAATTCTATTAAACACCAATGAGGGATGGCGTCGACGTAATATCTTAATTCCAACGTCGCACTTTGGCGTGGGGAATTGCATTGGAGCAAACAAAGTTTCCATTATTGATGGCGACACTTGCCATACAACAACAATAAAAGGTATGTTTTCCGCCATGAATATTCCTACGAAACCAGTCATGGTAGATATAAAATATTAACATGTGCTCGAGAGATGACAAATAACAATATCTATTCAAATAATAAGGTGTTGCATATGCGAGTCTGCATTACAAAATTTGTCGATGGATTGCCGAACGTTCCTGAAGATGATGACCACCCAAACACGGTGCCTGCAAGCAAGTAAATTCATGTCCAAGCAAGTCCAGATTTTGATGTTCTAGTAGAGTTTAACTATCATTGAACCAGATAAAAGAAAAAAAAAAAAAAAAAAAAACCTAAATTGGTGTAAAGCTCAACAAACTGTAGACAAATTTATTAATTTAACAAAGACTTGAAGAAAGAGTCCTGTTTTAAGACGAGTCATTACAAAAGATAGAGACACTAATTTCCTATTCCGCCAAGGACATACATGAAATTGGGAACTTCAATCGCCATAACACTCTTCTCCTTTAGCTTCAAACTCTCTCTCTCTCCCCCTAACTGCGTCAAGATTTATACTACTAATCCTACTCCAATTATCACATTGTTTCTCTATATATGCATAACCTGCCACAACCATTAATGCTATTATTACTACGTACTTCTATCTTTCTCACTTCTTCAAGAAATCAATCTACTCTCTTCTTCCACTGTTCGACTTTCAGTTCTTAATTTTCACCATTGTTTTCAGTTAAACTTCCGTTTAACTTAATTTTTACAAGATGTCAAACCTCTACAAAGATTTTTGCATAATATTCCCGGGTGATCCATTGCGAAAACCTCAAAATGATTTCTCCTTTAAGATTTTTCTCTGGCATAAATTTGTACCTCCTGGTTTTGATGAACATGACAGTGTGCACACCCTTCAGAGTCGTAGAATCTTCGAGGTGGAACGAGATCGATTAATAAATAATGATGCGTCCAAATCTACCATTGAAGCTATGCTTTCTACCATGTCCATCCCTGTTAAAGCATCTCTAGTGGACGAAATATTGATTTTTGTTAAAGAAATGACAGACGATAATCTTTACACAAGTTTGGATATTAACATGGGGTTTTTTGTTGATACACCAGTACAGATACTTCCTAGGGATTATGGGGTGACAGATCCATCAGTTTTGGAGATAGTTAAAGTTGAAGCATTAAAAGAACCATCTATATGTATAATTTGTTTGGAAGAAGTTGTGTTTGGATCTCTGGCCACGCGCATGCCTTGTTCACATGTTTTTCATAGTGATTGCATTGGTAATTGGCTAAACGAGAGGCAAGTTTGCCCATTATGTAGGTTTCAGCTGAAGTAACGTTAGGATTTAATTCAACTGCTTGAAGAAGATGCATGATCTTTCATTATGTATTTAATTAGCTAGTTAGAATGATTTTTGCACATCCTATTTTACTATTTGATTCTTGCAGAACTTCTTTCTTTATATATCTATATATATGGTATTACTACATTGAAGTAAATAACTAATATCTTTAATCAATTGATTATTTTTTAGGGCTTTCATTATATATCCAAAAGATGGGTTAGTGTTTTTTTTTTTTTTTTGGTAACTAGAGTGTCTGGGTTAGCATTACACACATCTCAACTAATCATCGGGTTATAAACACCCTATAAGCTTAAAGGACTAGGTAAGTCATAATATTATTTTGGTCGGTGGTTCCAAGGGTTTGAACCTAAAAACTTAAGGAATGGAGCAAATCTCCATGATCGGAATAGATCTGGCCAGAAATGACCAAAATAGATATAGTCATTTCCGGTCAGATCTACGGTCATTTGGCCGTTTTTTGCCATCAATATGGTCGGAAACGGCCATGTCGGTAACTCTTAGCGATTTTTAACGATTTTCGGCAACTTCCGGCGACGGAAGGCAATGGCTCGTGGTGGTGGCTGGCGGCCGGTAGTGGCTTGGGGTGGGTGAGGGTGATTTTGTTACAAATTAAAGTTTTATATAAGTTGGGGTGTTTTAGCTAAATCTGAAATGTTGGGGGTTAAAAAAATTATTCAAAAAATAATATTATATTAATATCTTAAAATGAGGGCAATTTAGTAATTTAAATAACATACCCATCAATTTATTTATCTCAACCAAATATATTAATATAACATCACACCAATTCATTCCAACTAACCAAACACATTTCCTTAAGGGTGTGTTTTGTTCAAGGAATGTTGTATTACGGGAAAGATAGATTACCAAGGAATCTTTAAAGAAATGTTTTTGGTTGGTTGGAATAAATTGGTGGGTATGTTATAATAATATATTTGGTTGGGAGGATAAATGAGTGGGTATATTATGTAGATTACTAAATTATCCTCCTTTTTAAATAATAATAGTATTATTATTTTTTTATTCTATTATTTTTAAATTATTTCTTGTAAACCTCTATATTTGAAATTTTGCCAAAACACCCAGCCATATAAAACTTTAATTTGTAATAAAATCACCCCCACCCACTCCAAGCTATTGTTGGCAGCCGCCGTAATGGCGCACGACTAATCGGATTTGGCTAGTCGTGCGTCAGTAAGATCTTTGATCCATGGTAAAAAATGGCTAGATCTGGCCATTTCACGGCAGAAGATGTGGCCGTGAAACGGCCAGATCTAGTCGTTTCCAGCCATGGATCACAAATCCATGGTCGAAAACGTCCTTACCAACACATGACTGGCAAGATCTCATCGGTTTTGCCCCGATATGGCGACTTTCACCGGCGGCCAACGATGGTGGCTAGTGGCCGATGGTGGTCTTGGGTGACTGGGGGTATTTTGTTAACTTTTAAAATTTTTTGTGGTTGGGGTGTTTTAGCTATATTTTCAAATGTAAGGGGTCTGGGTAATTGTTATTTGGTAGACATATGAGGTCAAATGTGTCATAAGATAAAAGATTAAGGGCAAAATAGGGTCAAAATTAAGATTACTTCTGTAATCTTATATTAATACCCATTGGGAAGGTAATTTGATTACTCCCAATATTACCAACAACAAACACTATTTGATATAAAAGATCACGTAATATTTTATTACTTGACAACCAAACGAGGGAATCTTGAAAATTAAACAAAGATTACAGGATTAATCTTATATCACCTTGAACCAAACGCAACCTAAAGATTCCCAGTAATCTTCAAGGTAATAACTTTCTATTAATATAACAATCCCAATAATCCAACATTCCTTGAACCAAACACACCCTTATTGTTATTCTACATCATTACTAGTTGTTGAACTGGTAGGTTTGGGAGTTTGGTATACTGTTTTATTTATAAGGGGGCGTTTGGATCATATAATATTTTTATTATATGAGGATATTATATTAACGGAAAGATTGATCACCTTGAAGATTACTAGGATTGTTTAGAAATTGTGTTTGGTTGCTTTGAATAAATTGGTGAGTAATATGTTTGGTTGGGAGGATAAATGACTAGTTATGTTATATAAATTACTAAATTGCCCTCCTTTTTAAATATTAATATAATGGTAATTTTTTCTACTATTTTTTGAATCATTTCTTTTAACCCTCTATATTTGAAATTTTGCTAAGACACCTCGGCCATATAAAACTTTAATTTATAGTAAAATCACCCTCACCCACCCCAAGCCACTGCCGGTAACCAACCACTACCGTCGGCTGCTACTGACAGTCGACGAAATGGCGCATGACTGGCTGTATATGGCTGGCCGTGCTTTAGCAAAGCCATTTCTGGGTTTCACGGCCAGATCTATGGCCATTTCATGGACAAAGATGTGGTCGTTTCACAACCATAGATCTAGCCATGAAAAGACCAGATCTTTGGCCATGCTATTTTACAACCACATCTTTGGTCGTGAAACAACCATATAAACACTAGATCTTGTCGTTTTTTGCCATGAATCTGTGATCCATGGCCGGAAAAGGCCTTATCGGGGCACTACTAGTCAGATCCCACTGATTGTGCACCATTACGCAACTGATGTTGGTAGACGGCGGTGGTGATTAATGGGCCGGCGGTGATCTTTAGGTGGTTGGGGGTATTTTGTTAACTTTTAAACTTTTTTGTGGTTGAGGTGTTTTAGCTAATTTCTCAAATGTAGGGGGGTTGGGTAATTGTTATTTGATAGACATTTGAAGGCAATTGTATCTAAAATGGTATTTAATTAAGGGTGAAATATGTAAAAAAAAAATAAGATTACCTAGTAATGTTTTAATTCCGCAAGGGGCGGTTTATTGGATTACCCCTAATATTACCAACATTAAACACTATTTCTATTTGCAATAAAAGATTCTTGTAATATTTTTTTACTTGTAAACCAAATACCGGAGTATATAAGATTACCTCCGTTATCTTATATACCCTCGATCCAAACCTCCCGAAGAGTATTAACAAAACTAATAAAAGCATAATTATTATTTGCTTAATATAATAAATAAAACTATTATCTATAGTCACCATTTTCATATAAGTGTTTCTAATGATGTTACGAATTCCTAAGAAGATTTATTTTTGAGGTTATCAGATCATTTGAGAGGTGGGTTGGTGTTTGATCTTTAAATCATGGTTTTAAAACCTGGCCGATTGAACCGAGACTTGGAGACTTCATCAGGTTAGGTTATAAATTTTACTATTTATCTTAAACCCTAAAAATTAGGACGATGATCGGCAACCAATGGGTGGTGGAATGTTGGGGCTTTTGAAGAGGAATGACTGGTAAGTTGAATGGTGATGACAAAGTTGATTTTCGGTGAGTGAACTGATTGAAAATCATAGAAATAAATCAGCGGCATCAACCTACTATTGTTGTTAATTGGTGAGGCAAATAAGGGTGGGGTGAGATGAGTTTTGGTCAGGAGGCTGAGGGGAGAGTTTTTGTGGTAATGGGGTGTGTTTTCGACGCCAGAAAAAGGCCCTATTTGGCCTAGGTTGTCAACGCCGGTAGTGTAATTTGGGTGTTTGTGTAGGATTTCAAACTTGTAGGGCTTATGTGTAATTTTTAAGGGTGTTTTTGCTGGATTTCAAACCTTTTTATATGTTGACGTCACCCAGTTTGACTCGCTAGTCAAACCGGTTCAACCAGTCAACCCGAAACCCGACCATTTTGTCGGGTTTCACTTGGGGTCGGGTTTTAAAACCTTGCTTTAAATGATAACTAATCCGAATTCAAATTATATCTTTAAATTTTATTTAAACCAAAGTAGTTTTTGCCCCCTCATTACTTACTCTCTAATTGAGTATTCTTGTTAAAAGAAAATTATAAAAAATGAGAGGTGCACAAATAATTAAAATGAATAACAACTTTCTGTTTCTATGACTAAGATATTAAATACATGAAATTTTTTATAATTAATTAGGAAACAGAAATTAAATATTCTGAATTATAAGGATAGTTAACAATTAAATACAAACAATGATGACATAGCAAGAACGATGAAGAGACTACTAAAATGCCCTTAATATGTTGCATTTGAGCTTGAATAGACAGAATTCATGATAGATTCAATTATTCATATTACTGGCAATTTAACTAATTTTCTCGTAATTTTGAAATTGAGGACCAGATAAGCTTCTCAGTGGATACCTCTATTAGAGTCTATGGGAACTTGAATTCAAGAGTTCATAAAATCTTTTTTTACTATTTTACTCTCAAACCACCCAATGGTGGTTGTCTTCTTCTATCGTTTAACTATCACTTAACCAGAGAAAAAAAAAAAAAAAAAATTCTAACTTAATGATTTAACAAAAACTTGAAGAGGAAGAGTTTTCTTGTAACACAAAGTCATTACAAAGATTAAAGATACTAATTTCCCAGTCCGCTGAGGACATCATAAATTTAGAAACTTCAACCACCATAAACAACTCCTCTTTTAGCTTCAAAGTCACTCTCTTCCTAACGCCGTCTGGATTTGTATATATTCCTAATCCTACTTCAATTATCACATTTAATTACTTAACGGGTTTCTCTATATATTCATTCTTGTTACCTTCCCCAACAGCGACATTACTATCTTCTTTCCTTCTCCCTTCTTCAAGAAATCAATCTGATCTCTTCTTTCACTTTCCACTCTCACTTCTTCAACAGGTAAGTCTTTTCCATCATGTCTACTGTTGTTTTTCGCTGTAACATTTATGAGCCTCAAGATTTCGTACCTGATGATGACAGTTTCTCAGATGAAACCTCCTTCTTAATTGATTTTTTATACGCCATTGACAACTTAACCATATACACAAACCTGGTGCTGTCACAGCAACATTTATTGCATGACAGATCAACATGGTCTGCAATATCTTCCAAGCTCTCAGAGATGAACGTACCCTTTTACGCTCATTCTGATATGATATTCAGGATTATTGACTACGCACGTTCAATTGTCAGCCAAGACTTGAATGTTATTCCTCTAGTTGTGATCATCAAGGCTGAAATTTGTGAAGAAGATGCGATTTCTGACGCTGCTACAAGATCCATCAACGATCAAGTTGTCCATCCGGTGCCGGCAAGTCAGTCTTCAATCGAGGCGCTCAAAAGAACTAAAATTGTAGGGTTTTCAAAGCAGTGTGTGATATGTTTGGAGGAGATTTCCATTGGATCAGAAGCTACATGCATGCCTTGCTCTCATGTGTATCATCAAGACTGCATTGTGAATTGGTTGGAGAAGAGTAATCTTTGCCCGTTATGCCGGTTTCAAATGCCTTCGTCTACCGAGAATAGTCTTTCAAGTTTAACCTTTAGTTAATTTGTAATTTGTTGATCAAGTTAGTTGATCAAGAGTAGCATTTGATAATACAAAAGCTGAGATTGTTTTGCACAGTTTTGAAATTCTCTTTTCTAAATTAATCAGGAACTTCTTCCTTCTTCAAAACCCCTTTGGGTTAGCTTGTTGATCAAGCAGGTTTGCTTCTTTTCTTAAGTTCTTGGATTTAAATATTGGGGTTACCTATCACAATAACATTGTAGCTTACCTGGTCCTTTGGACTTGTAGGGTGTTCAATGGACCTTGAAGATTAATTGAGGTGCGTGCAAACTGACCCGGATACCCCAGTTATCGAAAAAAAGAGAAAAAAAAACTTTACTTCATGAGGCTTGTAGGGTGTTCAATGAACCTCAAGGATTAATTAAGGTACGCGCAAACTAAGTTAGACGTCTCGATTACCCAAAAAAAGAAAAAAGGAAAAAGAAAAAAAATTTCTTCTTTATTTATGAAGTAAATAACGCAATTGGTTACAAGTTTAAAAGTTAGATAAATAATCTTATGGGAAGTAAAAACTCAGCATTCTAGCGCTTACTTACAGACATTCTACTCATCATAATTTGTGACCAAACTAGTTGTTGAACAAGTAGATATATGTAAGTTTGGTGTAATATTTTTATAAGAGTATTAACAAAACCAATCAAACCAGAATATATTCTTTGCTTGTGTAGTGGAAGGTCCATTCATTTATTTAACCCACCTAAAGATATTTGGCATACCTAACCTTTTGATTTGAAACATAAGGTGGCCTTGGGGACCCATAGCCCATAGATCCTTCTTTTGGAACCACCAAGACCTCTGAATTTCAGCTCTCCTGCTTTTACAAAGCATCACTTTAGATGGCATCAAAGCCAAGGCTGCGCATGAAAAGATGCTTGCATATTTTCAAACCCTTTGTGATATCAGAAAAATGTGTAACTTGTTGGAAAATAGGTAGGTTACTGAAGATAGAGGCAGAGCTTTCAGGTAGAAAAACCTCTTTTATGTATTAAAGAACTTTGTCTTGTTAGATAACTCTCTTGACTGATGTATCAAAACACAGAAATAATGACTTTCAATTAACTTCATGAATCTCACCTATTGAATTATTGATATTCGAACAACTAGATTGGAGGCAAATATACAGCAGAACTTGCATCAAGGGGAAATTTCAATTCATCGAATACCAAAAACAGAAGTAGCATCAGAACCTATTTTTGGCTAAGCCAGCAAAATTAAAGAAAAAAAATTGTTATAAATGCACCATGTACCTAGGTTTATACGAATAGCTAATTAGCAGTGAACCTATAAACCATAACATGCTCATAAGTCTCTCCAGGATGTACAATCTGAGAAGGGAAATTGGGATGATTCACTGAATCTGGGAATCCTTGAGTCTCCAAGCAAAGTCCTGCATAATTTGAGTAAACAAATCCACCTTTCCCCTTCAGATGCCCCAACATGTTACTTGTATAAAACTGTACACCAGGCTGATTAGTCCACAGCTCCATTTTCCTCCCTGACACATTTTCCTTCACCACAGCTACCCTTTTTAGGTGGTTAGGATATGGATTGTCTAGCACATAGTTAATGTCATATCCACCAGGTAGCTCCTTGAATTTGCTACCGATCTCACGAGCATCGAGGAAATCATAGGGAGTTCCTTTAACAGGAGTAATTTTACCAGTTGGAATGAGATCATCATCAACTGGGGTGATATGTGATCCAAAGAGTTGGATTTTGTGTGAAAAAATGTCACCGCTGTCATGGCCACCAAGATTCCAGTAAGTATGCAGGGCTAAATTCACTGGAGTGGGTTTGTTGAGTGCCTTAGCTTTCATGTTAACAGCTAACTTGTTTGATTCTATGAACATGTAAGTCACTGAAACAGCAACATCACCAGGAAAACCTGTAAAATTTATCAAAAAAACCCCGAATTATAACAAGATTTAGAAATGTCCATGGATCGATCATAGATTTTTAATTAAAATTGTTTTCACCTTGTTCACCATCAAAGCTCTCATAAGTGAAAGTTATGTGGCTATCTTCTTTGTAACTCTCTACTGTCCATATAACATCACTAAATCCTCTGCGTCCTCCTGATATATTTAACAAAAATGAATTGAAAATCGAAATAAATATAATGATATTCAGAAAATAATTGAATTAATGAATATAACTGTAAAAATACCATGAAGCAAGTTATCTCCATCATTATTAACCAGTTGATAGCGAGTGCCATTCAAAGTAAATTGAGCCTTTCCAATTCTGTTGGCTACACGTCCAACAATGGCTCCAAAGTAACATGTATCATTCTGCCAAAATAATATAATTTACTGGCTCTAATTAGACATATTGTTGCTAGATTAAACTTAAAATCTGTTCCGATCTCAACCCAAGTCATTAGATTAATTGAAGAGTATCAAACCTTGTAGTCCTCAAGTGAATCAAATGCCAGAGCAACATCGGCTAACTTTCCTGATATATAATATAAAAAAAGCAAATGAAAAGATCAGCAAACTTAATCATGCTGTTAACAAAATTAAAGCAAAATATGCAGTAAAAAACAGACCATTTTTATCAGGTACGATGACAGAAAGCATAGTAGCACCATAGTTAGTGAACTTCAAAGAGAAATCTCCTCTCTTGAGTTGATAAACACCAACTTTCTCACAGCTGTTGGCACCAGCAAAAGCCAAAGCCAGCAACACAAAACTACAAAACAAATGTAACTTGGCCATTGTATGTATCTTAGCCATTGTAAATGAGCATGGATATATATATAATATAAATGTACAGAGAGAGTTGGAAGAGGATAAGGATGTAATATAGAAAAGATAGGAAAGAGAAGATGTTTAAACAAAAAGTACGAGTCTTTTGATATGATAAATTTTGAAAAGGTAAACCTTATTATGTGTCACTACCGAATTTTGTTGTTCTTTCCTTCTCTATCTTCTTATTTAGATGAGAATAATTTAATATTATATTAATGAATTATTCAATACTAAATATTCTCTTCTAGGTAACAACTATTTCTTAATTTATTTGCTTCAATGAAATGGAAATTGTTATGGGTTTTAATTATGTAAACTTTTCTATAAACTTTATATATATATAAACCGGTATTTTTAATGTGATTGGTTGATTTTGAATTGCAGATAACTTAATAATTAATAGATGATTAATTAATCATCATACAAAGTTTACGGTGTCATTTTATAGTAATAATTTGTATGATTGTTTTATATATATATATATATATATAATATATATATATATATATATTATATATATATATATAATAACTTATCTCTTAAAAACATCTAAATAATATTTAATTAGGAAAAAAATCAATTCGATCTCTCAGACTACAAGGAAATAATTACTAATGGGATAGATTGGATTTTTTCTTCAAATTTTGCTGCCCAATTACGTATTGAAGGATAAGTATCTTCTATTTAATATTTTATCATCTGACTCTGAAATTCAGAGTTTGACACAAGACTTTTATGATTTCATGGTCATCGTAGAAGCTCTGATACAAATTTGTCAAAACATCAGTTTGAATTTGGTTTAGTTGTTTTTCCATGGTTTAACAATTTCTTCAGGGCTAAGAATATTCAAACTCTCATGGTTGATACAGGTCTAGGCAACCATTTGTTTGGGTTGTAAATTTGACAATATCCTGTCAACACCAAGAATATATACACCAAATGAATACGAACAAATATTGCTAGATGAAATTGGCAACTAATCACAAAGATTTCCATCATATTTGTTATTACATTTTCAAACCTACAATTTCAAGAATGTACAAGCCACTAGAGTAATGCTGTCATCCCAAAAACTGATATGATCCATACTATGAAGCAGCTCAAGATAATCTAATATTATGTGACAAATCAGACAGATCGTTAAACGCCTGGGCGCTGCGTGCAACCTTGATGAAGACATCCTCCAGAGTGGTATCAGCCAACCCCAAGCAAAAACGGTGAACCTGCGCTTGGCATCCCAACAGCTTGGAATACATCTGCAATCCGAACTTCATGTTTCGGAAGTCAAACTTTTGGGTTCCAGATATTTGGTATATCTTAGTAGCGCTTGGGGAGAGATGCTTTATCATACTCTCCACTTCTGCCTCATGATCCGCGGATGTTGTCATTGTGAACCATATGATCCTCCATATCTAGCCCTTAACTGTCAAATACCTATTATTTCGAAGTCAGTACCATGAATGAATAAACTATTTGTTTAATAATTAAAGCGAAAACCGCTCTCAAATAACACAGAAGACTATCTAGTAAGCTCAAAGTCCTAAGGAATAAACTGGCACTGTGGATTTTCAGTGTCATAAAACTTCATGCAATAATGAGCTGCAACTTGAGAACCATATTGAAAAAGTCTCCAATTCGTAAGTCAGCTCATCATGCAAAAGACGTTCCATTCTATGAGTTGTACCTACAAATACAATAGATTGTTTTAGTATCCTCTTTTGGGTTTCCAGCATTGCAAGCTGCCATCTACAAAAATTCCTACGGTCACATAGGGCCTCTGCCTCCTCCATAGAATGGGCTGAAAACTCAAGCAAGTTTATCAATTATACTGATGGGAAAATCTTCTAGTTCTGCTGTCAACATATATGATGAAGAGTGACAACCTAACTAGCGTCCATGAACTATAAAAGAAAGGGAGATAGACTTATGTTTTGATGATTGTAAATGGGTGTTTGTGTGGTGTGAGAGAGAGAGAGAGAGAGAGTACTGGTGAGAATAATTGCACGGCCTTGTTTTGCACGCTTCACAACATCCATAAATATTCCTTGAAGCTGGGTCTAGTCCGGTACTGGGCTCATCCATATAACAACCTTGTGAAATTTTGAATGATTAGCCAAGTAGCGTTGTAGATACAATTATCCAAGAGTTCTCAGTCTTACAAAAACATTGAAGGAGACGTGACATACTTTGGGATCCCCTATCATTGAATGGCAACACTCAGCCTCCTCTTCATACCTCCACTGTATTTCCCAGCTTTTTTGTCGGCAACCCCCTCATGAAACAGGTTACACTCTTGAGGGATTCTTCTACTGCCTACGGAAACAAATAGGAACAGAGAAGAGAGTAAAAGTTATTACTTGGTGAACATTGCTAGCAAAAGAGTATTGCCTTTTATCTTCATCCCCACCTCCAACATAAGATTGATCTTTGCGTTAAATTTTGATGGAGCGCTAGACAGATATATGCAAAGATGCAGATTTACTTTCGGATTAACTCCCACATACTTCTTTGGTACAAATTTACTGTACTATAACTGCTCCTTGTTTCTAAACCATAATAGTTTAGATTATTTAAAATTATTCAACTTCCATAGGGAAAGCACAAAAATAGAAGAAGTACAGGTTTATATTAAATTCCAACTACAAATCCTGATGCAAGTACCAGTTATCCAAAAATAAAGGTCAAAGTAAATGATAAAACGGACTTACTTGTTTCAAGGCAGAACCTTTGAGGTCTTAAGTCTGCCGTAAAATAGTAAGTGCTCTCTTCCTGTTAGGTTTTCCCACAGCAGGCTAAATTGTCCAGTAAATGCAATGAAATGTCAAAATATTTCAACATTTGTACAGGATGATAAGAATTCTTCTGCATAGAAGGAAAAGATTTCTAGCTTACTCTTCCTGAGGGCATACACCAATGCTGGTATATATTGTATCCATTTCAGTCTGTATGTCAAAACCCTGAACAAATGCTGCTCCAGAGGTTGGCTTTGTGATCCCAATCATCTGTTACAAAAAATAAATCTTCAATTTTGCAGAAGCACAGCAAATATTTATTTCTGAAGATGCAAGAAGAGTCCACAACAAGCAAAACTTCTCCAATAAAGTAGATACACACTTCTAGAAGCAATTAAGTGGCTAAGAATGTTTTGACAGTAAACAGCTCTGTATAGAACCAAAAGATTTTTTATGCTTACAGAAGCCCATTCTGAGATTTTTCCATTATTTCAGTATTTCTCCTTATTTCTGGGTCCTAAGAGCCTTGCCCTGTATTTGGTCCCAAAGAGTAGTAAAGGGAATATCCAACCATGTTTATCTTGGGGAGCACAAAGTGTATATTATACTTACCATACCATAAAAAAGGTTTTGCCAGCGCCATTAGGACCAAGCATGCCAAAACACTCCCCTGAAGGTAAAGCAAGAGATACCCTTTTACTGCCAATTTTTCAGGATTACCATCCCTTCCAGGGTATATCTTTCTAAGGTTATCAACGATGACTGCATAGCTTGTGCTAGGTTCAAGCAGCAACTGCTCACCTTCTCTCTCTGGACAGTAAAAGATGAGCAAAATTAGAATTATAGAAGAACTGGCGATCACACCAATGAAGACCCAAAATAAGAAATTGATAGATTTATATAAGTATAAGCAGCAAAATTTTGTTACTGATACTAGGCCCCCCACAGCATTTACAAGCAGTAGAACCACACTAGAGCCCATCAACAAATTTCTTATTCCATAATAAATTACAGCAAAATTTCTGTTTCGAATATTTAAGGGGAGAAGCATTTGATGTGGAACAAACCCTAAGATAGAGCGAAAAAAATCATGGAATTGCTTTTTAGAGTTGATAGTTTAAATCTTTTCTGATGGATCACTACTTCAGACAATATGTTTACTTTGTGGATGCAAAAGATAAATCAATGTTTTTTGACAGAACAACTTGCTGGTCCATATATCAAGGACTTATCAACACTCTTCAGAAACCTGTACCAGTAAAGGAGATAAAGTAACTCAACAAGAAACAAGAAAAGCTACCTCCTGAACGACATCAGGTTTGTCTATTTCAACAAAGACTTTAGATCCCTGCCTCCCAAAGCAGCCTCTGAGTAGATGAATGAGGTTTCTTCTTAAAGTTTTGCAAGAAAAACATAGGACCTTTTGCACTTCCAGATGACACATTTTATCTATATAATAAGCGATGCAAGCACCACCACCCACTCAATCAAACTGATAATCAAGATCTCTCTCATCCCATTTCTCTGTCAGCCAAATCTGCCCACCTCATACCATCAATCCCCATGTAGTGACCCCTAAAGGAATATTGCCAAATTCATATAACCCACGATAAAGAGAGAAGCCAGGATATAACTCCATTACAATGACCAGCCTCCTACAGAAAGAGAAATATCACATGACGAGTGATACCATTCATGTTCAAACAAACAGAAAACAGACGAGAGAATAACTTCATTTTGCATTTTAACTTACTTGAAATGATTGATCTTGAACAAAGACCTGAAAAGAAAGGAACCCAAGAGGCCAGTTCCAAAAATGCATATGTATCCGACAACTGCACTCATTCAAATTTTCATTCACAGAATGAAAATTATTTCACAGATAACAACAAAATTGAATTTAACCCTACTCTAATATATAAAAAGTTTGCACAAACCTGCAGCGGTCTTCACATTTGAAAACAGCACAGCTAATGAAGGCCAGAGAAATTTGCAGGTTTATATAGATAAAATAAAACACAAACTGGATGCTGTATAATTGAGTGTGAAGAATCTCAACCCTGCAAGTCAATCACATGAAATTAATTGACTCAAAGATGAAACAAATATATAATTGCTAGCTGGATCGTTACCTATGACTGAGCCAATATCACAAAGCATAGCATGTACCTGCTGATATGACAAAAAATAAGCATGAAATCATCCAATAAGGTCCATCACCCAGTCCATGCATTTTCATCATAATCCAGTTTCTGCTGTTTCTCATATACCAAGCTGTCAAGACCACCTACAGGAAGAAATTATATGAGCATTTAACTTGAGAAACTATCAGATACAACATTAAACACCTATGAGATGGTGTAACTGAATTTAAATCTTTGACATGTAAGGAGCTGTAAAACTGAGATCAACATAGTTTAAATTTTCTTGTTGGCCCTTACTTATGAGCTTAAGCCTCTAGTTTAGTAATAAGTAAGAATGATTCAAGCCAGGTTGACCAAGTGGTCTTATTTGAATTCTTCCTATTACTTGAATTATATATTTTGAGTAATACTACACTTACAAAGATCTCCATACAAAGTGATGTGACAAAAATGAATGAATAGTAATTTAATGAGTTTGACTTTTTGTTTACTTCCATTCATTTTTGGCCACTCACTTTATATGGAAATCTTTGTAAAATTTCTTTGTAAGTATAATATTATTGTATTATGTTTTCTTGTCATCATACATGAGTTGTATGGATCCACATGCCTTACAAACTTGAGGGCATGCTAAGTTTAAATATTAATAGGTTTCTTACCTATCAAGTTAAGCTTTTTGTAAATGATAACTTAAAAGAACAATTCTACTAGATACATTCATTTGAAGTATTTTTATATGAATGTATTACACTGTTCTGATAGTACTTATTACTATAGCATTCCTATAGGATTGTTTGAATTTACAATACAAATAATTCAAATTATGATCATCACTACACAGAAAGGATCATCAAATTACTTTACATTTATAATCAAGTGTGATTACTCAGAAAAATCTTTATTAGTTTATGGTCTTTAACAGAACAGCCAAGAAACATTGATACGTCAGATACTAACAAATATCCACTTGATCTAGCCTTAACACTTATGATCCCTAAAGAAAAATATGTCCTTATACAAATGAACTGTTTCATACTTACAGGAATAGCTGTAGGACAACCCATGTAAAGACAGGTGCCGATAATAGATGACAAATCCACCCTTCTGGGTTTCGGTTTTGGGCATTTCTTGACAAATTCAAAAAGCATTTGTGCACAGGCCCTAGCAGAGTGCGAAGGTAGGCATTCGATACCTAAAATACAAGAATCTTACATGTCAGTGAATTATTTTTGATTGTTTCATGCAAATGAATAGATGATAATCTGAACCCTGAAGGTGGGTAAAGAAATAGGTTGAATAGAAAAGCAGAATACAAAATAATCTGAATCCTGAAAGTGGAATAGAAGAGGAAGAATAAAGAAAAATTATTGTTTACAAGTACAGCCAAACAGTGTCAAATTCATACTCCCCACGTAGAAGTCCAACAATGTGCAACATTGATGGACCCGAAATACACAGCTGGTACTCACGTAGGACAGGCAAGGGAAGGCAAGGGCAAAAGCGGTAAATCACCAAAGACAGGTGTCCTGTTAGTTAGGATTTAGTGTCAGAATAAAGGAGTAGTGGTACCACAGAGGAAGATATCGTTTTTGTTGTTTCATGAATTGAGAGTGGGAGGTGCTGGCCCTCGAAGACCAGCTGGTGTTTTTTTGTTTACTGTTTCATTCAAACAACCTATTGTTTCCTTAACTCTTTATCATTATCAATATAGCATTTTCCATTATTTTGAGCTGTGGTTGGATTTGATACTGGAATATTGCTGAACGTGTGCTTGGTTATATTTTATTGTTGCATTTGAGTTGTGTGTGTTGCGTGTAAGTTGAGAAGAGATCTGTGACGGTGTTGGGTTTCATCAACTGGTATCAGAGCACACGGTGCTGGGGTATGGTTGGCACTCGAATGGAGGGCAGGATCGAAGGTGTTGAAAAGGAGGTAACGGTGGTTCAGAGGGATGTAGCCAAGGTGACAGAAACAGTGAACTCGATGAGAGAGATTCTGATGGATATGCAAAACTGGATGAGAAGGAAAGATGAGGAAGAGGAAGAACGACGTAGAAACGTGTCTGACGAAACCAATCCAGACAGAGGAGGCCGAACTGGACAACGACATTTCAGGGAACAAGGAGGCTCAGGGGAGGACCACGGTGGCGAAGGGTCAAACCAAGACAGATAGGGGTGGCATCGCCGAGACTGGGGAGGCCAAAAACTGGAGCTTCCTCTCTTCTCCGGCGAGGATCCATACGGGTGGATCTTCCGAGTGGAAAGGTATTTTGCGATCAACCAGGTAGTCGACGAGCACAGAGTTTCGTCAACTGCCCTTTGATGGAAGGCGAAGCACTCCACTAGTACCAGTGGACAGAGTCCCGAATGACGCCGATGTCCTGGCCAACCTTCAAAGTGGCATTGCTGCAGCATTTCAGTGGAGCGCAGGAAGTCGGTCCACTAGAGATGTTGATGTCATTGCGTCATGAGGGAACAGTGTTAGAGTTTCACTAGAAATTTGAAGAAGTTACGGCCTTGACTCACGGCGAGAGAGAATAAGTGCTAACGGCAGCCTACCTCAATGGACTTAAACCAAAAATCCGCGCTGAAATCAAATTACAGTAGCCAGATCTCATGACCCAACCCGATTCCTTGACCCAGGTTGCGTTGATGGCCCAATGAGTTGAGGAGAGAAACTGGGCCTTAGAAGAAGCCCAAGTGGGCCTGGCCCGAACTGTAAAACAAGGCCATATCAATTACTTATCCAAGCCCAATTTCAACTTACCCAAACCCAATTCTAACTCAATTAAACTTGACAAAAACGCAAAATTCCCGAATTCCAATTCAATTCTTTCACCCTCCAGATTTGCAAACCAAACTCCCCAAAACCACGTGACTTCTCAAACCTCAGCCTTCAACCGCAGACTTCCATCTGAGAACTACGGCAACTCTGGGTCAGCATCGTCAGGCAGTAGTAGGAACCACACTTTCCGACAAGATTTTCCGTTCAAAAAGTTGACGAAATATGAGATACAAAGGAAGAGAGAGAAGGGCCTCTGTAATAGATGTGATGTAAGATATTCTCCGGGGCATAGATGTGGGGAAAAGCAGTTCCAAGTGCTCCTAGTTGATGAAGAGGAAAATAAAGAGGAGGAAACAATTAATGAAGAGGAAATGTTGGAAGAAGAAGTTCCCAAGGAAGCTGAGTTATCAATCAGTTCTGTGATTGGAATTAATAGGCCTAAAACGATGAAGTTAAGCGGAGAAATTACAGGTAGGGAGGTTATAATTTTGATTGACAGTGGGGCATCGCATAACTTCATAAACAGGGACTTGGTGGAGGAACTCCAGATTCCAGTAACAGCAACGAAAACATTCGGAGTGAGGGTTGGTGATGGCTATAACGTCGGCTGCCAGGGAGAATGTAAGGGGGTGTGTCTGAGTTTGTAGGGTGTTGACATAATACATAATTTTTTTCCGTTTGAGATAAGTAGTGCCGACGTCATTTTGGGTATAGCTTGGCTAGAAACATTGGGAGAAACAACCACAGATTGGAAGAAGTTGGTAATGAGGTTTCACTGTGCGGGCACCACGGTCACACTTAGGGGAGATCCAACTTTGTGCAAAACTATGGTGTCACTTAAAGGGATGCTGAAAACACTACAAACCGAAGGATCAGGATACTACATCGAGTTCGGACATATGCAGACGCAATTAATACAAGAACCAGACCATTCAGAGTTGGTTAAGAGTCTGTTACAGCAGCATCAAGATTTGTTTGAACCCCCACCTGGGTTACCACCAAGTAGGATACATGCATCAGACTGACAAGGGGAAGTCAACCGCCTAATATCAGACCCTACAGGTATCCCTACTATTTAAAGAATGAGATTGAGAGTATTGTCCGAGACATGTTGGTTTCCGAGATTATCAAACCAAGCAAAAGTCTGTTCTCGAGTCCGGTGTTACTAGTGAAGAAAAAGGATGGTGGCTGGCGATTTTGTGTGGATTACAGGGCCTTGAACAAGATTATAGTGCCCGATAAATTTCCAATACCCACGGTCGATGAGTTATTCGACGAGTTGGGAGGAGCTTCGGTGTTTACTAAGTTGGATCTTAAATCGGGTTACCATCAGATTCGGGTCAAAGAAGAAGACACCCACAAGACCGCTTTTCACACCCATGAGGGCCACTACGAATTTCTGATAATGCCTTTCGGACTATCTAATGCCCCTTCTACCTTTCAAGCTCTCATGAATGATATTTTCAAACCGTACCTACGGCGATTCCTCCTGGTTTTCTTCGACGACATCTTGGTTTATAGTCCTAATATCACAGCCCATGAAGGTCACTTGAGTCACACTTTTCAAATCTTAAGGCAGCATCAATTGGTAGTGAACCAAAAGAAGTGTACATTCGCCCAATCACGGTTGGAATATTTGGGCCACATTATTTCCTCAGAGGGAGTGGCTGTTGACCCAGCGAAAATTGAATGTATTCTAGCATGGCCGACACCTAAAGACATTAAAGCTTTAAGGGGGTTTCTCGGATTAACAGGATATTACCGAAAGTTTGTTCAAGGATACGGCACACTAGCAAAACCTCTCACCGTGTTAGTTTGCAAAAATTCCTTCAGTTAGACCGAATCCTCACAAACTGCATTCAACGAATTAAAAAGGGTAATGACTACGGTACCAGTTCTTGCTATGCCTGATTTTACTAAAACTTTTGTTGTTGAAATAGATGCTTCGGGGTTAGGTTTGGGAGCAGTTCTGATGCAAGAAGGGCGACCACTAGCCTTCATCAGCCAAGGCTTATCACTAAGGTCCCAAGCCAAGTTCGTTTATGAGCGAGAGTTGATGGCAATTGTTTTCGCAGTCCAGAAGTGGAAACACTATCTTTTGGGTAGGCATTTCATCATCCGAACGAACCAGCGCAGCCTCCGTTACTTAAATGACCAAAGACTACACGGCGAAGACCAACAGAAATGGATAATCAAACTGCTGGGACTGGACTATGAGATACAATATAAACCGGGATTGGAAAATAGGGCTGCAGATGCCTTATCCAGACATATTGATGGGGTGGAATGCAATTCTCTCTCTACTTGTTACTTTGGCAACCGTAACGAATGGGAAGAAGCTATTCAACAGGATCCTAAGCTAAACAAAATCTGCCAAGACCTGATTAAGGATCCCAACAGCCATCCACACTTCCACTTGGTGGGACACCAGCTTTTATATGATGACAGAATAGTGCTACCTCGCACCAGCCCACAAGTTCAACTCCTCCTTCAGGAATTTCACTCATCTCCCATGGGTGGACATTCGGGGATTTTCAGGACCTACAAACGGTTATCTCAAGTTGTCTATTGGGAAGGTATGAAGACTGATATCCAGACCTTTGTTTGCAACTGTGCTACATGCCAACAGAATAAGTATGACAACCTTCAACCAGCCAGACTGTTGCAACCATTGCCAATACCCACCCAAGTGTGGGAGGACCTTTCTATGGATTTCATCATCGGCCTACCAAAAACTCAACGGGTCGATACAATACTAGTGGTAGTTGACCGGTTAACCAAGTTCAGCCACTTTATACCTCTTCAACACCCTTACACGGCACCACATGTGGCTGAACTTTTCATCCAGCACATTGTTAAACTGCATGGGTTCCCACGAACGATTGTGTCAGATCAAGATCGACTCTTCATGAGCCTTTTTTGGGGCGAGATGTTTAAACAATCAGGTACGAAACTACATATGAGCACCGCATATCACCCTCAATCTGACGGCCAATCAGAAGTGGTTAACCGTTATCTCGAGACCTGCCTACGTTGCTTTACGGGACAGCAACAAAAACAGTGGCCTAAGTGGCTCAATTGGGCAGAATACTGATTCAACACAACCTTCAATCGGTCCTCAGGCATGTCTCCTTTTCGAGCCTTATATGGCAGGGACCCCCTAGTCCTTCTTAGATATTCCGAACATGCCTCAGTGGTAGCGACAATTGATCAGCAAATGATTGAAAGGAATCACATTTTGGATGAATTAAAGCTCAATTTATCTCAAGCTCAGGGTGCCATGAAGGCCTATGTGGATGGTAAGAGAAGAGACGTTCAATTTCAATCAGGTGACTTAGTTTACTTAAGGCTCCAACCTTATCGTCTCAAATCACTGGCTCGAAGACCTAATGAAAAACTCAGCCCCCGATTTTATGGACCCTATGAAGTGATTGAAAAGGTTGGTCCGGTCGCTTACCGTTTGCAACTTCCTACTACAGCCCGCATCCACAACGTGTTCCACGTCTCCCAACTAAAAAAGGTTACCTCTCAACCAATCACCTCACTTCCACTTCCTTCCTTTCTTGATGAAGATATGGTACTCCAAGTGGAACCTGAGCAGGTCTTACGGAAGCAAAGGCTGATAAATGGAGACTATGAGGTCCTAATCAAATGGAAAGACCTACTGACGTGTGATAATACTTGGGAGTCCTATACAACCATATGCCACCAATTTCCTTCTTTCCACCTTGAGGACAAGGTGGCACTCCTTGGGGAGGGTAATGATGGACCCGAAATACACAACTGGTACTCACGCAGGACAAGCAAGGGAAGGCAAGGGCAAAAGGGGTAAATCACCAAAGACAGGTGTCCTGTTAGTTAGGATTTAGTGTTAGAATAAAGGAGTAGTGGTACCACAAAGGAAGATATCGTTTTTGTTGTTTCATGAATTGAGAGTGGGAGGTACTGGCCCTTGAAGACCAGCTGGTGTTTTTTTGTTTACTGTTTCATTCAAACAACCTATTGTTTCCTTAACTCTTTATCATTATCAATATAGCAGTTTCCATTATTTTGAGCTGTGGTTGGATTTGATACTGGAATACTGCTGAACGTGTGCTTGGTTATATTTTATTGTTGCATTTGAGTTGTGTGTGTTACGTGTAAGTTGAGAAGAGATCTGTGACGGTGCTAGGTTTCATCAAACATACACAAGGAATGTAAAGTGTCTCATGAATGAGATGACTTGCGGTTGAGAAAAAACATGACAGCCAATGATGTGATTAAGGACATCTCTAAAAACAGAGGACAACCAAAAGGGCATTGTACAGTTTTCTTCCAAAAGGTGAATGAGATGACCTACAGTTGAGGCATGTCCCAGTAAGATTGAACATAAACAATCTCAGCAAATTAGTGCAGCTTACAACAAACAACAAACAAGAACATACATCCTGCAACTGCTGCTGATAAGTTGAAAATTGGTACTGAACTAATAATAAATCGAAGCTCCTGCATTGGTTTAAAAAAGATATTATTATAACCTGTTCTCTGATAATGTAAAAATAAAGTGAGGCACCAGAGTTTTCCAAATACCTTATGAGGAAGCTTAGAGTAAAGTAGCACAAAAGAGAAAACAAGGAAAATAAAGGGTAGAACTCTCCTGTCAAGTAAGAACCCAAGCTGAAAAGGAAACATTCTAAGTTAGAAACCATTATGAAAGAAAAAAAACAAGATGCCAAAAATTTAGAGGTTTGAATACTCACTATACAAAGAGGATATGCAACAAGCAAAGAGCGTAGAAGGGCTGAAGTGAAGTACCAGTGAAAGGAATGTGTCTAATGAAAAATGGTGAAGGAAGAGCAGATAAAATTTGCCTAATTATTACCTGAACATGAAACAGCAAACTGACAAGAAACAGAAAGGCTAATCAAGAACCTATCAAAGGCAAGCTCTACAAGATGTATGTCAACCATTACCATCACAAAAGAAACCTACAAAATAAAGATGACAACTGATTACCCAATGGTGAACTGCCTATGTAGAGGCTCCTTAAATGCAGTCACCACATTTAGTATGATATCTGACAACACCCACAACAAATTTATGCATGCAACAACAAATTATAATAGATATATTACTCATCAATCATATCGTAAATGTAGATTCACAAACGAGGTGAATTGATAAAGACGAGAGAGAAACCTTTGAGGAAAACCAAGAATATCACTCACATGTTTTTTTTCAAATTCCTCAACAAAGTAAAATGTGCTATGAAAAAGTCATTCAACAAGGATACACCTAACTCAGAACTCTGATTTTAAATATTATTAAACCACAAAACTTCAAACTCAGGCCACACTAACTTCTTCCTCATAGTCGAATCAACCAATATGGTGAGCCCTGCACAAGAAAAAATCATTCATAATTCTATTACAGAACAATTTTGATGAACAATATTACATAAGAACAATTTACAAACCTATGGACAGTAGAGCAGTTCCGATACAACATTTCAGTGCTTTCCACAAAGAAATTGATTTGGTCTATCATTTACACAATGAGATTCTTATAACAAGGACCAAATATTAATCAGACTTTTTGTATGAGAATACTGAGATGCAGTAGCAAATGCATAATACTAGAGGAGAATCTAGGAAAACATATACTTACTCATAAAGAATAGTACTACAAAAAAAATTACTGAAGTTAAGAATATAAAAAGAAAAGAACACTAACTTATGTGTCATGCAGGGGTTCTTTAAGAATATAAAAACATTATATATACATGGGGTTTGAAGGAATCTAACATTATATAAGTTGCACCCTGACGTAGAAGTGTTCAAGCTTATAACTATCCAATATTGTCACTGTATAGTTCTAGGCATCATGGTTTTAAAATTACAATAGGAATTTTCTAAATCTAATTAGCACATAGATATATATTACTGTAGTATGTTAATTCTTCATAAAGTTCTTCCAAACATTAAATTGTACAGATTGCAGACAGCCTTGTATTCTCTTTCAATATGCAGCATTATAATGAGAAAATATCAATAAGCATATTCCAGAAAAAGAACAGCAAATTACCAATAAAAGCTCTATGCCAAGAGGACCAAGAAGTAACAACATATCACATCTAAAGACAATTGTGGTGAAAATCTGGTCAGAAAAGAAAACAAAGGAAAATCAAAATAATCACAAATCCATGTATATTCTGAAACTTGAAGCAAAAATAAGCAGACATACCAGACAATTTAATGCCGCATAAAGTTGCCCTTTAAGCCAAGCCCATATGCCAGGTTGACTACACAAAATTAAGAAAAATAATCAGCAGCAGTTATAGTAACATATTCTAATTAATCTATTTTAATGACTAAAAATCCTTTGTCCCTCGCATGTGCACCAGACAAAATTGGACACTACTACATGACCCTAAACATTTAGCAGTCAAGAAACCTGTAAAAAAATGTGGCCAAAAAGAACCTAATTGACAAGAACGAAAGGAAATAAGCAATCAATAGTACAACCACAACGAAATCTACTTCTTATCTAATACAATAAATAATCAATTGCTCAGCCTCACAGAGCTAGAGAGATGAACCAGACATTGAACAAGTCACTTAATATGCATTAGTCCTATAAGCAATAAAGAACAACCTTAGAGCTAACCATGTAAGCAAAAAGGAAACCAGACACAGAAGTTTTACCTAGGACCGAGATCTCACATCAAGTTATAATCTCTAACTACAAGAAAACTAAAAGCACTTCCATCAACTTCAAGTGAAAATGCACTCCATCACAAATTTGACTATGACAGTATGTGATGTGCCTTAAAAAGGGAGAAACCCAATTATACTAAACAATAGAAAATTTCATGTAATTGTTTTGAGAGAACAAACTTGTTTGTGAATAAAATAGATAAATAGAGAAAACAAATGACGATTAAATAAAAAACAGTAATCACCTACACCAAGAGCTTGTATATTCGGAAGAGGACGTGTGCAATAAAACAGGAAGTGAAACTGAAGCGCAGTTAGTATGACAAAGAAAGCTTCTACTTGATGTCCAAACGTTTTGCCAAACTGCTTAAACATCAACACATTAAAAGTTCAAAACCCTTGCAGAGAATGCCACAGCTATGCAATATAGTCAATTTTTACCATTTTTATTCTATACATTCACTAGAGTTTTTATTTGAAGGATATACAATCATTTAAAAGGCATATCATCATTCTCCATGCAACCACAAGATTTGAGAAGACATGAAAAGGCATACCCTAATAAGGATCTACTTCAACACATGAACACCAACAAAAATTCCAAGTCTATCTAACTCTGGAAGTTCTTGGTTCTCTGAGTTTGGACGGTTAAGATGACCTAGGCTACTAGCTTAAATCAGATTGAAGCCATCTTTTGCACAGCTAAAAGTGCATCAGCTTTCTGGATTTTTATTAAATTAACTTCTAGTCAAGGCAATGAAAACATTCTGGCCATGCAATGCAAAAAGATGATTCATTACCTCTTGAAAACGCTCGTAGATGAATATGAACACAGTTTAAGAGACAAAAAAACAAGCACGTACCTGAATATGGAAAAACCGCAATGTAGATAGTAGGATGTAACCCAATGCCAAACGTACTACAAAATAACAATTATAATAGGTCAATCAATTTTCAGAAAGGGATTCCCCACTTAATTTACAAGAGCTTAAACGGATGTTCCCGATTTGCCAATCATATTGATGTTAAAAACAACACTTCTATAGAATACCATAAACACAAAGATAACAACTCAAGTTTTGTTTAATCAATTTCAGGATTTGTATCATCAAAAACCCAAATCTTGAATTGAAAATTTTCAAGATTAGGGATTTAGATAATAAAAATCTTTAAGTCAAAATGTTAGGGTTTTTTATTATAAAAAACTAGGAATTTAAATATTTATGTGATTCTTACACCCCAAATTTTCTTGGCAATTAGAATTTAACACTTTCTTAGTTCAAGTAGAAGAGTGGTAATTTACTTTAGTAACTGAACATTAAAGCTTTCTTCAACCTTAGTGTATGGCACCTTTAACACGTAAAAAGCAGCGAATGAACCCAAAAGTAAGTCATAACCTGTACAATTTATCTGCAAACTATAAGACATAATTGACAATTATTCACCTTAAATAAAAAAAGTGATTGAAAAATGAACTATAATCACCATAAAGCTTGAAAATTTGAGAAGATTTTGACGCCATTGCAAGTGAGAGTCTGCTTCTTATGAAAGTTATAATAACGGTATTAAAAATTTAAAATTATAACGGTATTAAACGTCATTTTAAATCTTTTCTAGTATGCAAATTTACGGCTACATTTGGTTCACATATTGGGAAAACTAGAAGCCAAAAAAGTTAACACAAAATTTGTGTTTGGTTCACCTATTTTCAAAATAGTTTTCTAAATTATTCTATTTTCTTCTTTAAACCCCCTAAATTTGTTAATTTAACTAAACAATCCTTAAAAAAATTTTAAAAATTGCAAAAACACTCCAACAACCCAAATTTACCATATTCCGGCCACCACAGCCGGAAGCTGGTCGGAATCTAGTGTAATGGCACACTACCGGCTGAATCTGGCTGATAGTACGCTGATCTAGCCTTTTCTGTGGATCTGGCAGGAAAATGCCAGATCTACGACCAAAGATCTGGCCTTTTCCGGCCAGATCCACCGCCATATCCACGGTGGATCTGGCCGGAAAAGGCCAGATCTTTGGTCGTAGATCTGGCATTTTCCTGCCAGATCCGGAAAAGACCATATCAGCACACGACCGACAAGATTGAGCCGGTCATACGTCAATACGGCAACTCCAGCCACCCTCCGGCGGTGGTGGCCGACTGTTCGTATTTATGTGGATTGGGAGTGTTTTTGTTAACTTTGAATATTTTATTATAGGGATGTTTAGTAAATAAATAAATATAGTGGGTATTTATGTTAATTTTTAAAATTATACATCGTAATACCCACCCAATTTAATTTTTTTCAAAAGATTATTCTAAAAACTACCCAATAATGAACCAAATGGAGCCTAAGTTTTGCGTTTAAAATCTGCTACAAATATGTAATGAGATAATGGATGGGTCGTGGGCTCTAACTAATTGTTAAAGTTTGCATTTATTGTAATCTTTACGAGTGCATTTGTTTTAGTATTTTGGAAAAGGTAAGAGTTGGGTGGTAATAACGAGGTAAGATTTAAAAATTACAAAACACCCCTTAGGTTTGTTAATTTCTAAACACCCCTATAATAAAAATATTAAAAATTACAAAAACACCCCCACCCACCAATTAAATACCGACAGTTGGCCACCACCATCGGAGGGTGGTCAAAGTCGTTGTATCGATGCATGACCAATTAGATCTAGCCGGTCGTATGCAGAGATGGCCTTTTCCAGCCAGATCCACTATGGATCTAGCTAGAAAATGCCAGATCTAAAGCTAGATCTAGCCATTGATAATCAGATCTGGTCGCGTTTGGTCGTCAACAACGGCAAAAGATATAGCCATTGTTGACGACTAGCTACAACCAAAGATCTGGCCGCCAACGACCAGATCATTGGTTGTAGAACGTGCATCTAGCCAAAAAAGGTTAGATCAGTGCACTACCGGCCAAATTCAGCCAGTAGTGCACCATTATACCAGATTCCGACCACCTTCCGATGGTAGTGGCTAGAATCTGACAAATGTGGGTGGGTGGGGGTGTTTTTGTCAATTTCTAAACTTTTTTTGGGGGTGTTTAGTTAAATTAACAAACTTAGGAGATTTAAAAATAATTGAATAAAATATAATAGTATTTTCAGAATAGGAAAACAAATGTATATTTTGGAAATGATAGGAATATGATAGGGAAAAATAGGTAAACAAACACATATCATTTAAAGAAAAATTTCTTAGAAAAGACAAAAGCATCATTTTTATCATAAAAGTCAAAGTAACCGTCATAAGGACTAAACTATAAATTTATAAATTACCGTGTCAAAGTAATGTTATTTTATATTTATAAATAGCTCTTAGTAATCAAGAAAGTACCGTTATTATTATTATTATTTTATTTTATTTTTTTTGGTTACCGAGGGTGTCTGGGCTAGCTTACGCGCACCTCGACTAGTCCTCTGACCCTGAACAAGGCTTTCGAAACAAGGCAAGCACCGGTAGAGGTACACTTGTTTGATTCTCCTTTTCAAAAGTTCTAATTTAATCTATCTTCTGATTTGATTCCTTGCGTCCAAAATTTGTTTCCTTTTGTTTTCTTCAACTATACCCTATGTGATTTTCAATCTCTGTCATTCTAAATTACCTTTATTATCGATTTCTATTAACCATGTTTGAAACTTTGTTATAGGGTTCTCCATTAAAACACTTGATCTCAATGGTGAATTTTGATGGAGGTGGCACTAAGGTATTATATATATATTGCCAACAAAGAAACAATCTAATAGTGATAGGTTGAGGCCTGCAGGGTACTGTGAAATGGGCACCACTTACGCGATTAACCATGAGCTCTACTTAACAACCAGTCAAAAATAGATCCCCTTTACAATAGTTTTGGGAAATTTGCTAATTGCTACCATACGAGAAACTATATATACTTCTCGAAATGAATGATTTTATATGAAACCATCTCTATCGGTCACCTAACGATCCTTCTTTAAGAATTACATAATATAATGGTAAATTCAATCGAGCCTCTATAGTCTATATATGTACAAAATCCCTTTCCAAACAGGTTATGCAAATTAAAACAGCAAAGCTTCAATGTGAAGCCTATATGTCAGGAAGATGAGTAGCACAAAAGGAATGGGCATATCCTAGTTTTGCTAAGCTTGTGGTATCACACTTGTCATTGTCGATCTACAGTCTTCGCAGAGTGAACCCTTTCTCTTTGTCTTTGAAGAAAAATGGGGCAAACAGTATAGCATCGACACATCCTATAGAAGAAGAGCCAGTTAGAAGAGCACAATGATGGGTCAGTTGAAAATGCGCAATGGTTTCTGAAGTTTACCTTGAAAAAATGTACTTGTATAGTCATATCAGACCCTACAAGTGAGAAAATATGTATTTGTAAAAAAATTGTAATGATTGAGTCGCTTTGTTTTGACTATTTAATTTATACAAGGACATCTCAGCTTTTCAGTTTAAGCAGAGTAAAAATCCATTGACAAGGAAAATCTTTCGTTCCCCTTCACTTGAACACACCAAAGCAATCAGGCAATCTTGATAAGAGAAATGTCTGAGTCGGGAGAGAGAACTAATATTTTATAAGAGCTAGAAGCGAAGCATGAAGTTCACCCAAACATTGGAAGATCCAATTGAGTAGCTGTTCTTTTGGTAGCTCCAGAAGAAGTTCTACCTGGGGAAAATAAAACAGACCATTATTAGTATTGATTGGTACTAACATCTTATTGCTCAAGGCATAAGTGTGTTGAATCCGT
Source organism: Pistacia vera (assembly GCF_008641045.1). Lineage (NCBI taxonomy): Eukaryota > Viridiplantae > Streptophyta > Magnoliopsida > Sapindales > Anacardiaceae > Pistacia > Pistacia vera. The sequence continues at coordinate 139,362 of NW_022195993.1, read as the reverse complement.
AGGAAACCAGAAAAAAGAAATGTGGACCACACATCTATAGGTAAATAGATGTAAGAAGGTTACATGGTTACCTTTATTTGATCTCTGTCGAAGACCAAAGAGTTTCGGTAAATATCAGATGTCATGGAATCTGTCATCAGTTTGAAAACCCTCTTATTCATATTTGTTTCCATGCCTACCATATTTCCTGAAGCATAGATTCTAATGATCCCAAGATCTGCTGCCATTCTCCTCACATACAGCTTCTTCAATAAGTCCCCAAGGATTTTTTGTTCTTCCACGCCGTCGTACTAAATTCTATATGAAGACTGAGTAATCTCTACATGTCACCTTTTTCAGACCATAGAAGAGATGGATACCTCAACGACCAGAACAATTGAGGGGACAAGCTCGCAAGCGCAGGACGCCCCAATAGGTCTTGCACAAGAGATTCTGTCAGTAGCCACCCGAGAGGAAATGTAGAGGGCAGTGGACCAATATGCACCAAGCATAGACGTCTACCAGTATAGGTTGTACACAACTCGAAATCCCCTATAGGGAATGGTCGCGATCTCCAAGGCGATATTTAAATGTGGGGCGCTAATACCCTTCCACCCCTTTATCAAGTTGATCCTCAATCACTTCGAGGTCGCACCTTTGCAGCTGACGCCCAACAGGTATATGATAGCCGTGGCTATGTATACTGCATGCGATGAAAACAGCCTAGGCCAGTTGACTACGCTAGAGGTTGTTTGCTCTTATTATTTGAAGAAGAGCAAGGACAAAAATTCTTACTACCTCTCGAAGCGATCTACGATCGAGAGAGGCATATTTGGTTACCCTAATACTGTCAAGGCATGCGAGACTAAATTTTCTTCTTCCATTACGATGGCATCTGCCAATTTAGGGAGCCGAGTAGGTCTTCCCTTCTTTTACTTAGTGAACTTTTTCTTTTCCTTTAGTCTTTGCTTTTTAACGAACTTTCCCGTTTCTTTGCAGGAAACAAGACGACCAGGTTGATGGCTCTCACTAACTTCAATCGAATACTATCATTCAGTAACCTACCCAAGCAGAGTTGGGATGCAAGACTGCTCGTGACAACTGCCAACGTGAGGAAGTACAGCTTCTTCAATTCTAAAACGACCTTAGAACCTTTACTTCGTAAGTGTCTGTGATCTTAGAAAAAAATTTCTTTTGCATGCAGCGGACTCTTTTACTAACAGTACTTGCATACGACGACCATGTCACCAAAAGTTCCAAGGTCATCAAGAGCCAGGGGGTGGGTTCGTTTTTCCCTAAGTCAGTACCACGGAACCAACCGAGGCGGGCCCTAGCGACACCCCTATCAAAGGAGCACAGGTAGGGGCACAAACACCCACCGAACAATCGTGGAAGCTTCTCAACTTGTGGCTGCTCACCCTAAGCAGAAGACCATGGGTCAAAAAGCTAAGAAAAGGAAGCAGCTGCAGCAAGAGGAATCAAAGTCTAAGCCGAAGTGCTTGGGGGTATAGCTTGGGAGGTTGTAACCTTATCAGGCTTTTTACTCAAGAGGACCTCGAGGCATGCGACCGACATTACACTAGTCCCTGAACGTCCACGCAATGGATGGAGAGAAACCGCAGCTCCCGAAAGGAGAGTAGGCAAAAAGCTGACTGGCAAGGTGCCATCTTCTTCAAGAGCTGGCACACCTGTGTTAGACTCTATGGGACAACTTTCGAATCACTTGCAGCCGATGGTGTACACCTTCTTGAAGTGAAAATTGCCAAGGTCTTTGAAGATTTTGTGGCCTCCCACCTTGCGGACCTAATGACCAGTGCATTTCAGCTGGAAAGCCAAGTAAGATAGTTTGTCCTTATCGAGGACTTTTCCAATATTCCCTTTGTTTTTTCAAAGAAATGGAACTTAACCCTTGCTTCCTTTATTATGCAGTCTCTACTCGCTATGCACTTGGCCCAACAGAAGACCCAACAGGAACCTGCTGGGGGACTCTTTGAGCTGAAGGAAGAGAATGCGCAGTTGAAACGGGACTTAGTAGCCGTGAAAAAAGAGACGAGCTTGTTCACCATTCAGGTGAACCAATACATGTCAAAGAGGAATGTTACGCTTCGCACAGTAGACTTCCAAAACGTCAAGCTGGAGAAGAGAGGAGAAGAGATCAAAGAGCTCTAGAGGACAGTGGCCATACTCACAAAAGAGTGTGGCGAGAAAGAGAGTGAGCTGCGAGCGAACTCCGAATGGGCCTCACAAGCAGAAGAAGAAAGAGCTCGGTTACAGGAAAGCACCGAGAAGTAGAAGATGGTACTTGAAGTGGACCTTGAATTACTCCAACTCTTGTCGCTTCATCTCTGTCAAACTGTTGATACTGAAAATTAAGAGGAAAGCCGCTAACTGGTCGATTTAGCCATTTATGCCTTACACCGAAGAACCCGAAAATAGACCTCACCGACCTCCCAGACGATTACTACAGGATCCTTGCTTTCATGGCACAAGCTGACGATGAGGAGGAAGGTGAAGGGCCTTATCCAGAAGATGATCAGTTGGAGGAGTATGTTCCAAAAGACCTAGCAGCTGACCAGGTCGGCGACCAACCTGGAGATAACGAGGTTGCACCCTCAGGGCTTGGGGGCGAAAACCAGTAATCGCTTCTGCTTTTCTTTTTCACAACCTTGCTTTTGACTATCCTTGTATTTTCTGTTTTCTATACTTAGCATTCATGAATGAAAGAAATATTTTCAAATTATTTGTGACAGTACTTGTAATTTTTCATACTCCACAAACATTACACACGTGAATAGAAAGATATTTTCTAGCTATTTGCAGTAGTACTTATAAATTTTTGTACTTCACAAATATTACATATGCGAACAAAAAGATATAAAAACAATGTGAGGAACAAGATCGTACAAGATAAATTATGCTTAAGAGCGATCTTATTTACAAAGTTTATAAGGGAAATTTTACAAGGAAATTAAAAGAGCAAATTCGACTGATAATAAGGGCAAAGATGCTCAGCATTCCAAACTCGTGGTACTTTGGAACCGTTAAGCCTTTTGAGGTAATACGTACCTAGTCATATCACCTTAGCGATGCGGTATGGGCCTTCCCAGTTCGATCCCAATACTCCCGCGCTAGGTTCTCGTATACCGAGAATGACTTCTTTTAGAACCAGGTCGCTGACCTGAGAGTCCCTTCTCCTGACTTTAGAGTCAAAGAATCTTTTTGCACGCTACTGGTAGGCTGCTATCCTTAACTGAGCTTTACCGTAGTGTTCTTCAACTAAGTCCAGACTTGCACGTAAAAATGTTTCATTGTCCATTTCATTAAACAAGTCTCTCCGAAGTGAACTAGTCCTTACTTCCACTGGGATCATAGCCTCGCAACCATATGCTAGCGAGAAGGGCAAATCTGAAGTAGAGGTTCTCGGAGTTGTCCTTTATGCCCATAGGACTTCTGGGAGGTCGTCGACCCAATTACCCTTGGCAGCGCCAAGCTTAGCTTTCAGAGTATGCTTGATGATCTTATTGACGGCTTTAACCTGGCCATTGGCTTGCAGTCTTGCGACCGAGGTAAACTTTTAATGGATCCCCAGCTCATCGCAAAACTGCTTGAAGTCCTCATTGTCAAACTGCTTTCTATTATCAGAGATTAGTGTATGAGGAATTCTGTAACGGCACACTATATTTTTGAAAATGAAGTCCTTGAGCTTCTTGGTAGTGATTGCAGCCAGAGGTTTAGCCTCAGCCCATTTGGTGAAATAATCCACTACGGCCATAGCATATTTGACCCCTCCCTTTCCGGTTGGCATGGGTCCAACAAGATCAATTCCCCACATGGAGAATGGCCAAAGGCTGGTCATGGTTATCAACTGGTAGGAAGGAGCTCGTGGTATGTTTGCGAACCGCTAGCACTTGTCACACTTTTTTACAAAGTTGAAGATGTATTCTTGAAGCAGGGGCCAGTAGTACCATTGACAGAAAACTTTGTTGGCGAGGGATTGCGCAGCAGTGTAATTACAACAGATCCTTTCATGTATCTCCCTCATGATATAGTATGTTTCCTCATTGGTTACACATCAAAGGAGAGGGGCGTTAAACCCTCGCTTGTACAACTGATCTCCCATGAGTGTGTAGCGAGTAGTTCTGGCGCGCAAGGTTCTTGCCTCAGTCTTGTCATTGGGCAAAGTCCCATCTCGGAGATATAGAATAACTAGAGTCATCCAGGAAACTGACTCTGCTGTAGCCACTGCCTGTTCGGGCGAGGTGATACTAGGTATCTCTATGTACCAAATAGGAATACTTTTTTGTGCATCTGAGTCCACCGACGAGGCTATTCTTGCCAAGGCATCTGTAACAAAATTACTGTCTCTAGGAATCTGCATGATCGTGAAGTGCTTGAAAGACTCGAGTGCAGCTTAGGTTTCTTCAGATAACTGATCATGTTTTCTTCCTTGGCTTGATATTCTCCCAAAATCTTATTGACAATCAATATAGAGTCGTTGTGAATACTGATCGCGATTGACCTAATCTCTTTTGCCAACCGTAGACCAGCGAGTAGTGCTTCGTACTCGGCCTCATTGTTCATAGCTTTGAACCCAAACCGAAGAACACCATGGATGCGAGTCCCTTTGGCACTAAGGAGGAGAAGGTCTGCCCCGGCCCTTTTCATGTTCGAGGAACCATCGATATATAGGCTCCAAGTCAATAAATTCTGAACAGTTTCCTAGGTGACTTTATTGGCTTGCTGCTCCGATTCCTGAATCGGTTAGTGTGAAAACTCTGAAATGAAATCGACAGCAGCCTGCCCTTTAATAATTACTTTCGATCTGTACTGCAGATCGAATTGACTCAGTTCCATCGCCCACTTGAGTAACTTACCCGAAGCCTCCAGTTTCTGAAGGACTTGCCTGAGCGGATAGTTGGTCAATACATGGATTGTATGGCATGGAAATAAGGTCGCAACTTTCTGGAGGCAATCAGCAAGGCATAAGCTAATCGCTCCATTTCTGGATACCGCATTTTGGCATCCAGCAGTCGCCTGGTCACGTAATATACCGGCCATTGGACTCTGCTTTCCTCCCAAATTAGAGTTACACTGACCGCATGCTGAGAGATGGACAGATACAAGAGAAGAATTTCCTGGGAAAGAGGCTTGGACAGTAGAGGTGGCTTTCTGAGGTACTCTTTTATGCTCTAAAAAGCCTGTTCGCAATTCGAAGTCCATTCAAACCTTTTGTTGGCCCTGAGTATATTGAAAAATGGCAAACAATGATCTATTGCCCTTGATATGAAGCGACTGAGAGCCGATATTCTCTCATTGAAACTCTGAACCTGTTTTCGATTGGTCGACTTCTCATATCAAGGAGAGCTTGGATCTTCTCGAGGTTGATTTCTATCCCCCTCTAGTTAACCATATACCCTAGGAATTTTCCTGAGGATACTTCAAATGAACACTTGAGAGGATTGAGCTTCATTTTGTACTTTCAGAGTATATTGAACATCTTAGCGAGATGTGGGGGTGAGCGGTTCCGGGTACCCTGTATTTTTCGGGGGAATCGGAACCGGAACCGGAACCGCACAGTGCAGGTTCCCAAAAAAAGGAACCGGAATCGGAACCGCACAGTGCAGGTTCTTCAATTCAAGGAATCGGAACCTAAAATGCAGGTTCCGGTTCCTTTCCAGGGTACCCTGTAAAAAATCAATTACCCCCCTATTAGTTTAAAAAATAATAAAAACACCTTATAAGTTTACAAATACACCCCTAACAAATTTTAATTATTCATTCATTTGTGTCCAATGTAACTCATAACTTGTAATCTCTAAACAACACTTGAATTCAATCAATTCATCACAATTCCCATAAAATTCGTCAATCAACACCAAAACACAAACAGTTATTCATCACAATTCGCACATAATATTATAATAATTATTAATATTAATTATTTATTATTAATGTTATAATTTGTCAATTGGGTATTTATAATATACCAAATATAATTGAGTAAATTTAATATTAGAAACTAATAATTTTTAATTAAATAATGATCATACTACATATAAATTGTAATGTTATATTAATTAAGTAATCATACTCAATGTAAATTGTAATGTTATAATTAATAAGTATACTATTTAATTAAATGTAATACTATAATTAATTAAATTGTTAATCATTTAATAAGTGTTGTAATATTGTTTATAATATAATGTTATAATTAATTAATAATCAACCATAAATTTATAATATAATGTTTATATTATAAATTATAATATTTGATTAAGTATTATGTAAATTAGTAAATTACTAATGTTTAAATATATGTCATAATCAATTAGTAATCATTTAATTATGTAATGTTTATTAATTATATGTCATCTAATATAGTAATGTAATGTTATAATGATTAAGTAATCAACTATAATTTATAATTTATTTATAATTAATTAAATTTCAAATCATTTAATTAATATACTATGTTTATAATGGAATGTTTAATTGATTAAGTAATCATTATAAATATATAAAGTATGTTATAATTAATTAAATTTTAATCGTTTAATTAAGTAATATAATAGTATAGTAATTACTAATGTTTATAATGTATGTTATAAATTCATAACTAATTCAGTAATTATGTGATCATTTAACTATATATGTTTTAATTAAGTAAGTGATCTAATATATGTAATGTAATAATATTATAATTTAATTGAGTAATTGTTTAACATTAATTAATGTTTATATAATGTTTATAAGGTAATGTTATAATTAATTAAATTTCTTATCATTTAATTAAGTATTATGTTAATGTTTATGTAGTAAATTAGTAATTACTAATGTTTAAAACATAATATCATAACTTAAATCAATTAAGTAATCATTTAATTATGTAATATTATTTAATTATATGATCTACTATAATATATAATGTAATGTTATAATGAATTAGTAATCATACTTAATCTATAATTTAATATTATAATTAATTAAATTTCAAATCTTTTGATTATATACTAATGTTTATAATAGAATGTTATAATGATTAAGTAATCATATTAAATATATAAGGTATGTTATAATTAATTAATTTTTAATCTTTTAATTAAGTAATGTAATAATATAGTAATTAGTAAATTACTAATGTTTAATGTAGTTAAATTCATAACTAATTATGTAATTATGTATCATTTAACTATGTATGCTATAATTAGTAAGTATCATATTATAATGTATATATAATTTATAATTTATTTGAGTAATTATTTAACTATAATGTAATGCTTAATAAATGTTTATAATGAAATGTTTATAAGGTAATGTTATAATTAATTAAATTTCTTATCATTTAATTAAATATTGTGCTAATGTTTATGTAGTAAATTAGTAATTACTAATGTTTAAAACTAATATCATAACTCATAATCAATTAAGTAATCATTTAATTATGTAATGTTATATTAATTATATGATCATACATAATAGTATAATGTAATGTTAATGAATAATTAATCATACTATAAATCATAATTTAATATTATAATTAATTAAATTTCAAATCATTTGATTATATACTAATGTTTATAATGGAATGTTATAATTGATTAAGTAATCATATTATAAATATATAAGGTAATGTTATAATTAATTAATTTTTAATCGTTTATTAAGTAATGTAATAATATAGTAAATAGTAATGTTTATAATGTAATTTTAAATTCATAACTAATTATGTAATCATTTAACCATGTAATGCTATAATTAGTAAGTGATCATGATATATATGTATATAAATATTATACTTAATTGAGTAATTATTTAACTATAATGTAATGCTTATTAATGTTTATAATGAATGTTTATAAGGTATGTTTATAATTAATTAATTTCTTATCATTTAATTAGTATTATGCTAATGTTTATGTAGTATTAGTAATTACTAATATTTATAATATAATGACATAATCATTAAGTAATTATTTAATTATGTAATGTTATAATTAATTATATAATCATACTATAATGTAATGTTATAGTGATTAACTATTAGTAATCATACTATAAATTTTTAACGTAATATTAATTAATTAATTTTTAAATCATTTAATAAGTTTTGTACTAATGTTTATAATAAAATGTTATATGATTAAGTAATTATACTATAAATCTACCGTAATGCTAATTAATTAAATTATAATTATATTTAATTAATTATATTAATTATGTTATAACTTATAAGTCAATTAATTAAATAGTATCATTTAATGTAATGCTATAATAATTATATTATAAATCAATTAAGTAATGTTTAAAATTATAATTAATTAAGTAATCATTTAACTATAATGTAATGTTATAATTGATTAAGTATGATATTTAACTAGTAATTAAATTTATTAATGTTTATCAATTTATCAATATAATTAATTAATTACTAATTTATTATAGATATTTTAGAACTTGATAATTGAAGTAAATACTAAATATTTTACTCAATCAATATACTATTTTATTCAAAATAATTCTTTTAATAACATTAAAAATGTAAAACACTTTTAATTGGATCATAATTCCAATTATTCACTTAATTGATCAAAACTTTAATATTAATTATTATAATATTAAAGTTTTTAATATGGTGTAATTTATATGTAATAAGAATAATTGTATTCGTATATTATTTAATTATGTTTTCTATTTTAAATTTTTTTATATGTAAAATAATAGAAACTCCCCCATTATTTACATTTCACAAATATTTCATTATAGTCCAGGTTCCAAAATAGGTTCTAAACAGGTTCCAAAACAGGTTCCAAAAACAGGTTCCAAAACAGGTTCCAAACAGGTTCCAAAACAGGTTCCAAAACAGGTTCCAAAGCAGGTTCCAAAGCAGGTTCCAAATAGGTTCCAAAACAGGTTCCAAACAGGTTCCAAATAGGTTCCAAAACAGGTTCCAAACAGGTTCCAAACAGGTTCCAAAACAGGTTCCAAACAGGTTCCAAAACAGGTTCCAAAACAGGTTCCAAACAGGGTACCCTTTTTATAGGTTTCGGTTCCGGTTCTGGTTCCTCCACATGCAAGAACCGGAACCGGAACCGCACAGTAACGGTTCCAAAAAATTGGAACCGGAACCTACCCGCACAGTGCAGGTTCTGGGTAGGTTCCGGTTCCGGTTCCTGTTCCGGTTCTTACCCCCGGTTCCGGTTCTACCCGCTACCCGTGCTCACCCCTATGTGCTATTTGATCTGAAGCGACATGCGATTTGACCAGCATGTCATCAACATAGACTTCCATCAATTTTCTGATTTGCTTGGAAAACATTCGATTAACCATCCGCTGGTAAGTCACCCCAACATTTTTTAGGCCGAAGGGCGTAACTTTATAGCAATATATCATTGAAGGCAGACGGATAGTCTACCACTAAAAACTCAGTCATTTTGGTCATCTTGTCAGTTTCTTCCAACGTGACCAGGAGCGAGATCGTCCCCTTGGGAATCAGATGATCCCCGATGAAACCATAAAGAGGGATAGAGGTAGACTTCTTGAAAGCTCGCAGAAATAAGATATTCACCGCGCTTCTATTGTCCACCAACATCCTGTTAACTTTGCACCGACCTATTTTAGGTGCGAGGACGAGAGCATCCTCATGGGGGTGATGCAATCGCATCGCGTCTTTCTTAGAGAAAAAGATTTCCTCTTCCTTGCGAACCTTAGCGGGTCGCGACGTCGTGTTCATTACACTTATGGGGTCATGACGGGCTTCTCGAGCATACCTTTCCTGCGCACCTGAAGAATTCCCCTCGAGGTGTGTTCCTCCAAAGATGATCCCCACACAGTAAAGGCCTTTGCAACCATGATGCTTCTTCCCTAGTTCCTCTTGATTTTTCTCCCGAACGGGAGTATCGACATACTCTTTGAAGTGCCCTTGCTTAATGAGGTCCTCAATTGCATGCTTGAGAGCTCGACACTCATCGGTGTGATGCCCACTATCCCGATGATAGCAACAATACTTTTTATTGTTTCTAGCTGAGGGGGGATTATTCATAGGCTTAGGCTCTCCAAGCAAACCGGCCTCTTCTTATTTATCCAGAATAGCCGATACCGAGCCATTTAGAGGAGTATATTGACTCTTGTCGCAATCGTAACGAGGAACTAGGGCATAAGATTTCTTGGGCTCATATCGTTGCTTCTTTCTTTTCTACTGATCGTCATTAGCCCATCTACAATCAACCCTCTTATTCTCCCTCCGGTTGGGAGCACTGCCAAAAGGACCGAGGTAGCGGCCATGGAATTTTCAATAAGGAGGTACTTTTCAGTAAGGTTGTAGAAGTGAGTGAGGGAAACATCATCCTCGGATTACAGCTCCTTCCACAAATCTATCTGTGGGCAAACTCCTGCAATGATGAGAGTCCAAGCGGACTCTTTGGGAGTATGAGCCACTTTGTGGAGTTCCCTGTAGAACCTGTCTATATAAGATTGGAGGGATTCATCCTGCTGTATATTGCTCAGATAACTTAGTAGCATTGAGAACTTCCTGTTCGCCTGGAAGTGCCTCAAAAATGTCGAGCTCATTTGAGGCCATGAGCTGACTGATCCTACTAGAAGCGACTTGAACCAGCGCTTGGCATGGGCAGTTAGGGTTACTGCCAAGCAATGACATTTTGCTAAGTTAGAGACTTGGTGGAGTTCCATAAGGTTGTTGAACTCGTATAAATGATCCTGCGGATCAGAATTCTTATCGAATGCTCGCATGTCGGGCATTCTGAATCTCAATGGGAGAGAGACAGCTAATATTGTATGAGAAAAGGGAGACGCCTCTGTGACCTTCCGCTGCTCATTCTGCTGAGCCTTGAGCTTATCTAAGTTTGTTGTAGTTCATCAATTTGAGGCAGCGGAGCTACCTAGGGATCACTTTCCACAAAGTGGGTTTGACTCTCACCGTTGCGGTTGAGGAAAGACTGCAAATCGGACTCTTCCTCACCTCGACTGGAAGCTCTGGCAAACCTTGACACATGTTGGCTGGAGCCGTGTGATGGCATTGAGTGATTCAGGGAGTCTTCCCGATCTTTGCAATGGTACGAACTGACCTGCAGTTGACAAGAATGCCCTGCATGGTGATGATCAAGGTCGTCATTTAAACGATATTGGGAATCTCCCCGCCTTGCACTTTTATGGGAGTGCCTATGCGATGTGGCGTGGGATAGCTTATGTTGCGACATGTCGCCAAGTCGCAATGTCATAGTATTCTACCTGGTGCGTGATCGGTGTTCACTGGTTCCTCGGAGCCCTTTGATCCATTTTGCGCCACTTGCTTTCCTTTCTCTGACACGCTGCAGTGCGCGCGGTATGGGTTTTTGCCCTTTTTCGCGCTTTCACGCGACCTGTGGGCGTTTTTGGCGGTGGCACCGCCTCATTGGATTCAGGTGGCAAGACCCGATCCAATCAGTCCAGCCTTTGGCTGACCGTTTGGAGAGTATTATTGAACTCTCCAGGTAACTCATGACGGCTGGATCGAGCCGCGAGCTTGAAGGAATATCCCTTATGATATTCTGCTAGACTGGCGGCACTTCGGGGGAAGTGTCCTCTTATACCTGGGGGATCTCTCTATTGCCATAATTGGTTCGCTCAGATTCAAAACCGCAAGCTATTTGCTATGGTGAGACCAATTAGTCAGAGATTTTTTTATGAAGAGCAAATACTAAATCAGGCCCTCCTTCTAGTGCCAAACTGTTAATGCTGGATTTTGACACCAACTACTTGCACATGTAAAATGCTAAGCGGACTTAGAAGTCACACGTGATATGGAGATATTAAATTAAATAATGGGTGAGAACCAATATTTAAAGTGGTTCGGATGCTCAAAAGCGAATCCTACGTCTACTGCTATTGTATTAATAAAGGAGTAAAATCAGGTCACGTACAGTGAGCTAAGTTACAGTTCAAAGACAATACAAAGAGAGAGAGAGAGAGAGAGAGAGAGAGAGAGAGAGAGTAAGCTATTTCAGAGTAAAATTAGCCAATCCCACAAATGAGAGGGAAGGCCTCTATTTATAGTGGGAGAGTTCAAGGTAATGATTACAAAATCTACAAGTGGGTAGGTGTCATACAAATCTTTCTTTGTGTCCCATTGGTTACCTGCCCAAGGGATTTCCTCGACTTATGCAGGGTTTGGACAGGTGGGCGATCTCCAACCGCTTGCAAGCCTAGCACTCACATACTGCGCTGACAGGAACCATGCCACTTGCACCATTACGCCACGTGGCTGCACCTGGATGGCACAGAGCCTTCCTAAGCTCTAACCAGCCCTTGCTGACAAGGCTCCACGTCAGCCCTACCTTTTTAGGCATAACATTCAGGTACGAGACCTGTTTGTGCAACGTTCACCTCCCAAAACATCTGAGTTTCACCCTCTCCTCCACCACCTATGTCAATGACTTCCGTCCCGATCAAGCGCCCACCATTGCCTTCCACACCAAACCAGAGAGGACCAAAAGTTAAGTTGTTGAAGTATGATGGGGAAGAATTGCAAGCTAAATAATACTTCATGTTTTATCAAATTCCACCACCACAACAGTTGCTAATCGCCTCCTTCCATCTCAAAGGTGATGCCTTATAATACTTTAAATGATTACAATATACTGGTTCCTTGATAGATTAGAGCAGCTTTGTCGATGCATTGGAAAAGTGGTTCGGGCCATCGAATTTTGATAATGCTAAAGGAGAACTAGCAAAGTTACATCAGAGCTCTACTATGGTAGCATATCAAAAACGGTTTGAGGCTTTATCAAACCAAACCTTGTGGTGGGATTGAGTGATGATTTTCTCCTCCATTATTTTGTCAATGGATTAAAATATGAGATTTGTTATATGCTTAAACTACTTCGCCCAAATTCCCTCACTGAAGCAATTGGGCTTGCACACACACAAGAAGCTCATTTGGCTGCCTAAGCTCGCCCTTCATCTAATAGTCATCCACCCCACCGAGTGCATGCAAGTGCCAGTGCAATGACAAGTCCATCCAACACCCTCTCTCAACTTATTGCTATTCTGCAGGTTAAAACACTTTACTATGATGCTATGAAGGAGAGAAGAGATAAAGGACTGCACTACTATTGTGACAAAAAAATTTGGCCCGGGCATAAATGCAAGACTCAAACCCATTTCATGCTTGAAAGTCAACCCTTAGTAGATAAGGAAGATATGGATTGCTCTCACAATTCACCCCATCCCATAAATATCTATTCATGCCATGGTCGGAGCTCATACACCTCAAACTATGCGAGTCACAGGACTTCTCGACAAGAAGCAAAATTTCAATTCTCCTTGATATCGGCTCCGCACATATTTTTCTAAAAAGAAGTAGAATCAAGGTTTAATGAGGAATCTAGGAGGATTACATGAAGTTATGTCAGAATAAAAGTGAACATAGAGTGGATTCATTCATTGAGAGGAATGAGATCCAAATTCTCCTAAAAGACCACTTTCAGTGCCCTACTCGGTCTCTTATTCCACCTAGGGAAGTATTCTCTTAAATTCTCTCTACTCCATTAGAAAAGAGGCAAATGACATGGAATGATATAAAACAATTCATATGAAATAGCTTTATATTGAACATTTCGAGTGAAACCTGACTACAATCTATATTAGCCTCCCAATCTACTCTAACCCTACAGTTCTGCAGAACCTTTGTTATTTCTTGCAAGGAGCAGTGTTGCAATTGACAAAGACTCTAGAGACACCGAACTAAGGGCAGAACAAGAAGATCATTGTATTCCCAGAGGAAAGACGGTAAGCCCTAGTTTGATGCAAAATTTGGCATCAACAGAATATAAACGTATTAAAAAATTATTATGTCATTTCTAGTAATTTTCATTAAGGTTAAACTTGTCAAAAGAATGAAAATAAAAATAAAAATGGGGGTGCTAAAAATCACTTCCTATATGAAACGAACTAAGCCCATATTCAACTTTTTGAAAGCCCAATGGGCAAGAGGTATAACTGCCTAAATAATTGAGACCACTTCCATGATGTGACTGTCCAGTATTCCAAGCAACCCACTAATTTGGAAAGTGGAGCAAAGGAAGGGGGAAAGTTATATTGAATACAAAATAAAGGCCTTGGAGCCCAAAAAGGCCATTTATTAGGCAATCAAGTCAAACCAAATGAAATGGCATAAAGGCTATGCCGAAAATCAATGAATGGTCCAAGCAAAACAAAATGGATGGTCCAAGTCAAATAAAAAGGGACAAAAAGATAAAAACAAATCACTTATATGGATAAAGCCTAGATAAAGTAAGTGGCGGAAAAGAATGAGGTGACAGTAAGGAGCAAGCTAGTGCCCATGACAAAGAGTTAAGAGCCCTCTAAAAGGTACAAGGTGAAGACA